>NC_068987.1:74630816-74646633 GCF_001194135.2 Octopus bimaculoides
GTGTGTGTGTATATATATACACACACACACACACACATATATATATATATTATACATGTCTTTCTATTTCTCTCTCTTTTTCTCACTCTCTTTCTCTCTCTCACACACACACACATACACACATGCACACACAAATACACACTTCCACCTACATCTAGACGCATATATTCTCTCCATAATATATATCTATTTTTCTTTTTCTTTTTCTATCACAGACACATACACACATTCATGCATGCACACACACACACACACACACACACACACACACACAATTGCCTTTCCACCCCGTACACACGTTCTCCTTTCTCAAATGCATAGCCACGTGGTCTCCTTTCTACAATTAAAACACACACACACCGTTTTCTTTACAAGACGCTCATCTATCTGTTTCACAAACATCGTCTTCATTACACACACCTTTTCCTTTCAAATATATATATTCATGCATACACACACACACACACACACTATCATCATCCTTCCTTACACGCATGCACACACCTGTATATATTCTTTTTTACACACACACACACTCCGCCTTCCTTACACACACATATTCCTTATATATTCACACATTGTCTCACCCTTTCTCTTTTGCTCTCTCTTTCCCTTAACACACACACACACACACACACACACATGCAAACACAAGCAAACACAAAGACCATCCTAAAAGAAACACCGCCATATTGGATAATACCTGCTCTTAAAGTCAGCTTCATTCTCATTAATTTTGCCATCTCTTTTCCTATTTGTCTACCCCTTCCATATCACTTTCGCCTGCACTCGGATATCTTTTTCACAATATATACACATTATCTCTTGTTCACACAAACTCATCTACACACGCACACACACACACACACACACACACACACACACACACACACACACACACACACACACACATTTTCACGAATTCTTTTCCATGTCTTTCATCATTCTTATTAAATATATCCCCTTCGATCTCTCTCTCCCTTCCCCTCTTTCTCCCTCTCTCTCTCTCTCGCCGTATTTAATATCTCCTTGATCCTTATATTACTACCTATCTATCGATCAGGAGATCAATATATACGAGGGGGTGGTGAAAAGTTCCTGGCTTTGGGTAAAAGAAAATACAGGAGGATCAATTAATTATGACTGTATTCGACATATTCCCCTCTCAGCTTCACGCACTTATCTCAGCGGTCCTTCAGGTTTTCTATGCCTTGTAAAAGAACCCGGATGGGTGGACCTCCAGCCAGGCCTTTCGCGACACCCTTAAAGCCAAGAACTTTTCCACACTCCCTCGTGTATATATATACACTTATATATATATATAACTTATTGCCTAATCATCCTCTCACACCGTCTCCGATGAAGGGATATAATAAATATCCTGGAAACAGCTGTAAGACATTCGATTTATAAATGTTCTATATTATACACAGCCTTGGTTTTTTTTTTATCGCATTAGGAAAATTATATCCTATATATATATATATATATACTCATGATATTGAGCTTACGGCAAGCGAGCCGTTTCAATGCAACGTAACATTCTCTTCAGAGGCTACATGATCATATTAATTCCGTTGTATGAAGCAAAAATATCGCTCGGCATATTTAAATTAGTGGTTCTCAACCGGTGTCCATATGATCCAGGGGTCCAGATAAGATAGGGGCGGCAGGAGGAAGGTCAACTCAAGCAAAACAGTAAATGAAAATTCACAGTAGTATATTAAAGGACCTTGAGAAAAAAAATTGATATACATGTATTTATTGTAAGAAGAGTTAATGTGTGAATAACAAAATAGGAATTTTGAAAGAAGCATCAATAAAACTAGTTTTAAAACGTCGAATAGTTATAGGGATCCACCAGAATAAAATAGTAATCAAAGGGGTCCATAGATAAGAATGGCTGAGGACCAATGGATTAGGTAAAACAGATTTCAAATCTTGGTATAAGGCTAGGAATTTCGTGGGGAGGAAGTAAGTCATGACAGCAACCTCAGTTTCAACCGGTACTGCTTTTATCAACCCCGAGAGGATGAAAGGCAAAGTCGACCTCGACGGAATTTAAACTCCGAACGTAAGGATGGACGAAATGCCGCTAAGCATTTTTCCCGGCGTGCTAACGGTTCTACCAGCTTGCCACCTAGTGGTTTGAATAATATTAACCGTTATTCCTCTATATCAGGGACTATTTTTCGATTGACAGAGAGATTTTTTTTCTTCTGGCACTCCGTCACTTGCGACGTCGAGGGTTCCTGTTGATCCAATCAACGGAACAGCCTGCTCGTGAAATTAACGTGCAAGTGGCTGAGCACTCCACAGACACGTGTACCCTTAATGTAGTTCTCGGGGATATTCAGCGTGACACAGAGTGACAAGGCTGACCCTTTGAATTACAGGCACAACAGAAACAGGAAGTAAGAGTGAGAGAAAGTTGTGGTGAAAGAGTACAGCAGGGTTCGCCACCATCCCCTGCCGGAGCCTCGTGGAGCTTTAGGTGTTTTCGCTCAATAAACACTCACAACGCCCGGTCTGGGAATCGAAACCGTGATCCTATGACCGCGAGTCCGCTGCCCTAACCACTAGGCCATTGTGCCTCCACCACAGACAGATAGAGATAAAGATACAGTAAATGAGGTTTGAACAGAGAATAGCAAAAATACTTTTGAGGATAAACGCAGAACATCTATAGATTCTTTTCTACTCTAGGAACAAGTCCCGAAATTTTTTGGGGGGAGGTGTCCAGTCAATTAGATCGACCCCAGTACACAGCAAGTACTTAATTTATCGACCGTGAAGGGATGAAAGGCAAAATTGTTCTAATAATTATATTATTCGAAAAATCAAGTTACTATCAGATATCTGTCAACCTATCTATCGAACTATCTATATATTTAACGAGATATCGATCTTTCTACCTTTCACACAAGTTCCTCTCCTCAGTCAATCTTTCCACATCTCGTCGTATGTCTTCTCTCTTTTACTTTCACATCTCTCTCCTTCCCTCTCTCTCTCTCTCTCTCCGTCTCCCTCTTTCTCGTTTCTTAACTCAGTCATTTACATGCTAACACAAACACACCCTCTCTCACACACACATACATCTCTTTCTCTCTTCTCTTTCCTCTCTAACTGATTCTTTATATTTCTATCTCACCCACCCTCTCATTCGTTTTATTTCATTCTCTCTTAATCTTTGTCTCTCGCCTTCGCTCACACACACACACACACCTCCTTGACCTCAACTTCTCTTTCAGTCTCACCTATTCTCCTCTTCTTTCCCCTCTCCGTCTTGCTCTGTTCTTTGTCCTGGGTGAATGATTTTATAAGCATTTCACCACATATCTATTTCCCTTCTACTACAAGTTTGTTTCTTAAAGTACAAGAACATTCTAAAATACAATGTCATGCAAAATACAATACAAACACTCATATACACACAAACACCAATTTGCTGCAACCGTACATAAACACACATTTACATAAATACACACAGACATGTCAACAGATGTACGTGGTCTAATCAATAAGTATCCTGACTGTTGCCATAGTAACAAAACTAAAGCACGCACAGTAAAGCCGCTAGGCACAGATTGACCTTGAATTCTGCCGTGCATGTGCACGAAGTCTTAATGTTTTAGCTCACTTCTTCTGCTATTTACAGCAGTGTTTGGAAGGAAGGTGTGTAGCGTGTGATCGTCGTATTGGCCATGACAGAGCAAATTGAGCAGAGAATCTGCATCAAATTTTGCCAAACGCTTGGCGGTACTTGCTCAGAGGCCTACGCCAAGTATTCAAACAGTTTTCATCGTTCGCGACACAATCAAGGAGATTGTGTGCAACTGAAACCCAAGTGTCTTTTTGGTCAGCTGAAAGCAGTTTTGGCACAAACTTGGCAGACACGCGTTTCGTACCCAAAATCTTCAGTGATAATGGACTGAACTGAACCGTAACTAATCAGCACATCCTCTGATAACTCACGGATGGTGATTCGACGATTTCCCCTCACAGGTGCACGCACATGTGCGATGTTTTTCTCAGTTCTGCTGGTTGTGAGTCTCTCAGAACGCTCGTCAATATCAACATTTTTTCGGCTATCCTGGAGACGTCTGAACCACTTGTACACTTGTGTGCGGCTCCTACACTCCTCTCCATACTCTTTCTGCAACTTTGCATTGGCCTCTGAGCAGGTATCGTCACGACAACTTTCTCTGTCATGATAAATGCGACGATCACACGCTACACACCTTCCTTCCAAGCACTGCTGTAACAGCGAAAGTGAACTAGAACGTTAAAACTTAGTGCGCATGCACAGCAGATTACACGGTCAATCTTTGCCAAGCGGCTTCACTCTGCGTGCTTTAGCTTCGTTACTACGGCAACAGTCCGGATAGTTATTGATCGGACCTCTTATAGACCATGCATTTAATCTCATTTTCCTAAATGAGGAATTTCTTGTGCGATTGAAATCTAGAAAACCCAGGTGGCGACGACCACTTGGCAATTTTCAAAAAAAGAAAAGGAATTCCCCCTCCACTTGCAGCCAATGCAGCTACAACAATAAGCGCAACAACAGCAGCAGCAAAAACGGTAGCAACAACAGTCATTACATTAGCAGTAGTAACAATAGAGACATAAGTAATAACAATTACAAGAATAAGAATCAAATCTATTTTAAAAATTAACAAAAGAAACAATGCAAACGATATAGAAACAATGGAATGCCAATTGTGAAAATGGTGCTCATCTATTTCTTTGACGTGGCGAAGTGTACAATGCAGAGAGCTTATTTGCGATATGTATGGCAGTAAAGGCCAGTTGAGGTGGTCCGTCCTGAAAAAACGAGGAGGCACAGGCGTGGCTGTGTGGTAAGAAGCTTGCTTCCCAACCACATGGTTCCAGGTTCAGTCCCACTGTGTGGCACCTTGAGCAAGTGTTTTCTACTATAGCCTGAGGTTGACCGAAGCCTTGTGAGTGGATTTGGTTGACAGAAACTAAAAAAAAAAGCCCGTCGTATATGTGTGTATGTATGTGTGTGCTTGTGTGTGTGTGTGTGTTTGTGTACCAGGTTTAAAAAAAGGTACTGGGGTCAATTCATTCGACTACACGTTCCTTAAGGCGATGCCCCAGCTTGGCCTTAGTCTAATGACTGAAACAATTAAAATGATGAAGAAAGAAACAAAATAGTTGCAGAAAAGGGTACATTGAACAGCAGTAGAGGCAACGGCAACAAGTCAAAACCATAGTTGCTGCTACCACTGTCTCCACGGCAGAACCGATCGAAGCTACAGGAGGAGGCGATAGCTAAAGCAAGCCCAGTCGACCTGGCCATTTTACCACCAGCACTAGTGCTAACAACAACGACCGAAGAGCTGGGGGATCTTCTCCTATAACACAATACTAGTGAGAAGCTAAGAGTAGCAGTGCAAACCCCTCGTAACCATGCAGTGAGAGGAAAAAGATGAAAACTGAAGAACAGCGAGTAAAGGGGGTAAAAAAAGTGGGTGGGAAAAAGAAGGAACCAACACAAAATACAAGAAGCTGGAAACCTCTGGTGCAAAGGGTGCTATCCAAACTAATTACTTGGGATTTATAGCGATCAGAAATAAAAGCTTAGTGAGGCTGCGGAAGAAGGGGAAGGAACAGAGAAGAAATGATGTGCTGAATGGTGAAGAAATAGAGAAAGGCGACTAAGAACCCTAAAACAAATGATTGTGGGTGGAAATTATACCAATACTCGAAATAGAACAACTGAAGGACTCTCCAGATGGTACAGGAATCTTCGAATTTCGGTTAAATATGCACATCCAATTTGGAAGTCTAAATTTCCTGAGTAGAAACTTATTTGCGTCCTTGGTTGTCCTGAGCAGCTTTTTCTCCGCCCCTTGTCTCTCTCACACTCTACACACACACACACTGAATCTTTCAATCTCTATTTTCATGTAACAATTTTTTTTACCTGTCATAACGCTTTGTATAGCGTTTTTGCTTCACTCCCACATTTATTACATTCACGTGCGCATACACAAACACACATACGCACACACGCAACCAACACACACACACAAATACCACGCGTTTTGCAAGCTTCTTTTTGTACGATGTTTTGTATTCTATATATGGTCATCATCATCATCATCATCATCATCATCATTAGTAGCAGCAGCAGTATTATACATTGACGTGTATGGATGTGTCCCCGCTCGTTCCAGTAGTTGAGTGATATTTTACCAGTCAAAGTGAATGAAATTTATTATCCATTTGATTATTTACAACCAGGAAATTGTTTTCGAACACGTGAAATCTTCCTTATCAGGTCTGACACAAGATTGGATTTTTTCCCACATGATTTTTTTCTGTCCCTGTACATTTAAGATAGCAGATTTTTAAACTGATACGCTATCCACCACTAAAATGGTAACAATGGACAAAACAGCACAGTTCGCAAACAGAAAACAAACAAAACTAAAATAAATTTAATTGCATAACGAATCTTTAATTTTGAACATTAATAAACAAAAAATGATATTTTAACAGCCCAAACAACCAGCTTGAATATCTCAAGTCGCAATGCTGTCAAGAACTTTAAGAAGTACCAGCAAACGCTTACGTACACTCTCGCCAAGTGAAAACATTCCTGCTGCTCCACATGCCAAAGACAGTTTCACTAGTGTTACAAACAGGCTCAATTTCTGAATGTGGGTCTTTAGCTAATGAAAAAAGTCAATATAGAGGAGATACATCACGGAGACCAGTACATCTCTACCAGATGGCAACATTCAGGAGCAAACAAAGTATTAAAAAGAATTGGTTTACATCTGTCTCCTTAACACATCTCTTTAAAACATTTAGAGGCGTTGATAATGATATTGACCTTATATTCGCTGTTTCTTTTGTATCGCATCATGGGCAGTGATCAGTGCAGAGGTGGCGAGGGGCGATATGTGATCAAGAGGAATCAGTTAGGACTTACAAGTTCTAATGACTTCTGAAAACGACAGGGCTTTACCGGAGTTGTACTTTGTTGCTGATCCAGCAACAGGTACGATACTGGTGGTGCAAGGGAAAAGCCTAATTGCTACACTTAAGAGGTTTTTGCACTGAAAAACTGGAGAAACCAAAAATAAAAGATGCCGGAGAGCAGCAGAGAGATGAGTATCAGCAGTAGAAGCAAACAGCAACAGGTCCCAGTCTCCAGAATACAATTTGCTAAAATTCCGGTGATGGCAGAAGTTACCTCGTACCAAGTCACTGAAATCGGCGATCAGATATTCTGTCTTATCTTAACCAGTAACGCTGTTCCATCGTTTTGTGATTAAGGGAACAGATGGAAAATGAGCAAAGCTTCCGAACTGTCGGAAAGATGTGAAGGACAAAAAGAGGGGAAAAGTCCCATAAAAAATTGTGATCTTTAACAAAAAACAACCCCGAATAGTAGTAGTAGTAGTAGTAGTAGTAGTAGTAGTAGTAGTAGTAGTAGTAGTAGTAGTTGGGGAGGAGAAGGAGGAGGAGGAGAAGGAGGAGGAGGAGAAGGAGGAGGAGGAGAAGGCCATCTTCTTTACGAAAACACCGACATATTTGAAATTCGCAGTTGTACACCAGATGGCTATAAATGGAACGCCAGGATGGGATGTACGCAGAATAAGGAACTGATTCGGAGCAGTTTGGTGAAGTGGTGGGTTCCGATTACGTGAAATCCTCAGAAGGGTGATTATTAATAAAATATTTCAATCATTTTATGAATAACTCTATGGTAATTATTCTGAAAATATGACCTCTTTCCTGTTCACTCATTTCACATCCTGCTCGTTCAATAGCTTCCTTAGATTTTGAATACTTGTTCTCTGTAGAGATGCAAAAAGAAGGTGGTTAATATCACGGAGTGCATTCATTGAACCCATATGTTGGTGGGTTACCTGTTTGTATAACTTAATATCATACAACACTTTTGTAATTATTAAATATTGTTTGCACAAAGTTTCAAATTGTCCCCAATTTATATTGCATGACACCTTCATCCCTCCACCTCGTTTTTTTTTTATCATTTGTTTGTCAGCCCCACACATTTTTCTAATTTGAACTCAGAAAATAAAGATCTGGAAAACTATCGCTCGGCATTTTTTTCCATAGCTTTAACGATTCTGAAAGTTTACCGTGCTAATAATATTAATAATATTAAGTTGAGAAAAAAGTTTGTGCACCGTGTTGAAAATAATGCTTTTTTAATATATTTTTGTTGTGTGTGTGTTCATTCAGTTCGTGCCATGTTCAATGGTGACTCACTGTGTGTGTGCGTTTGAAGACTATTGAGTTGTGTTCATAACGATGTGGCTGTTATGAAAATTTATTGATTTTTTTCTATTTTCGGATGTCTGATTACGAAATCACAAATTTTGAACTTCGCGTATTGCTGCGTCATTATTGGAGAAACAATTTGGATGCAAAAGCAGCTGCCAAAGCAATTTGCGACGTTGAAGGTGAAGGTACGGTAGCACCGCGAACTGCACAGAAATGGTTCAAGCGTTTCAATAAAGGCGATTTTGATCCTGAAGACAGGCCACGTTCCGGACGACCAGCGATTTTGGACGAAGGAGACTTGCAAGCCGTTTTGGATGTTGAGCCGTCATCAAGCACTCGTGAATTGGCTGAAGAACTGAGTGTCTATCAGAAGACCATTTGGAATAATTTCAAGCCACTTGATTTTGTCCACAAAAAGCCATGACAAGATCCACACGAAGCGCAATCGGCCAAACGAGTCGGAATTTGCCGCCAATCCCTCAACAATCAGTTGGATGACCGTTTTTGGAAGCGAATTGTAACATCAGACGAGAAGTGAGTCTACCTGGTCAAGCACGATCGAAGCAAGCGCTGGGTCCCAAAAGGTGAAACTCCTCGATCCGTTCCAAAGCAAAATCAATTTGGAAAGATCATGATTTCCGTTTGGTGGAACTTCGAAGGATTCGTACAATTTTAACTTGTACCAAACGGTCGCGTCATCAACGCTGAACTTTACAGCGAGCAATTTGATCGAGTCAACGATGCACTGGTTGAAAAGTACCCAAAGCTTGTTCGTCGAAAACGGGCTTTGTTTCAACTAGACAATGCAAAGCTGCATATCACCAGAAAGACCAGCAACAAAATTGAAGAAATGGACGGTGTGGAAGTTCTGCCGCATCCAGCCTTTAGTCCAGACGTTGCTCCATCTGACTATGGTCTCTTCCGATTAATGCAGCACTTTAAGAAAGGTCACCGATTTGAGTCATCCGATGAAGTTGAAGAAACCTGTCAAGAATTTTCCGATTCAAAGCCGAAGGGTTGGTACTTTGACCAAATCCGAAAGCTTGCAGACCGTTGGCAGAATGTCGTGGAAAACGATGGTCTTTATTTTGAAGAATAGTTGTTGTTTTTGAATAAATTCTTGCGTAAAAAATCATTATTTCAACACGGCGCACGAACTTTTTCCTCAATCTAGAATAGCTTCTAAATTAGGCACAGGGCCAAAAGTTTTAAGGGGTCAGGATTTGTCGATACCATCAACTGACTGGTACTTTATTTTATCGACCTCGGAAGGATGAAAGGCAAAGTTGACCTTCACGGAATTTGATCTCATATCGGAAAGAGCCGAGACGAATGCCGCAAGGCATTTTTTTCGACACCCTCTCGATTCTGTTAGCTCGCTTGCCTCTATCGCAACAACAACATCAACAACAAGAAGAACGACGACGACGACAGCAGCAGCAGCAACAACAACAAGGACGATGATGACGATGACCCCCACCTTCAGCTTGAAAACTTTTAGGGTTTTTTTTTTTTTTTGTTAGTTTGTTCGTTTAGGGAATTGTTGTGCATCTTGTTTCGGAATTGACCGTGAGGAGAGAGGTGTGGTTATTTTATTTTGTAAAGAGTCGAACCCATTTTGAAAATGTATTTTTTGGAAATAGCAACATTGACAACAGCCGTGTCACCGGTCTCAGAGGCTTCTGTGGAGGTCTTGGGGCATCGCTCCTTCTTCCAGAACCAACAAGTAAAAACAAAATTGTTTTGAAAATATTGTCAAATTCAGAAATGGCGCCTTGTGATGAAAACGGAAGATGGTAAGGGGAAATGTGAGGAATGCAGTGAGCTAAAATGACGGGGGAGGGGGCTGGGTAGGGCGGAACACGCCTTCATTATAACAAACAGAAGCTTTCCCCAACAGGCTCCAGGTCCGGAAAAAATATTAACAACAGGAAAGCAAACACCGCCGCTATCGTCACGCCTGACCAAGACAGCAGCAGCAGCAGCAGCAACAGAACCAGCAGTAGTAAGTAACAATAACACCAAGAGAAACAAGGACCGCATCAGTAGCAAAAACAATAATAATCAACAACAAAACACCTCCACTACCATCACCATCATCAACAGTAGTACTGAAATGGGTGCGACTGTAACAACAGTGAAAGCTGCCAGACCAGCTGATAACGGTAACAACAGCATCACTTCCATCACTACCACCATCACAAAAATAGAACTTTTTTCACCATCGTCCTCCCCACTATAACCGCCACCATCGTGACAATATCGTTTGTCATGACTGGAGCAAGAGTACAAATACTGCAAAATGACATTGCACGCCCTATCTGTCAGAGGTTAAGAGAGATAAAAAAAATCCCTCAAAGGACTTTACGCCATAGATACGTGAGCAAGTATACCAGTGAGGTTCACGATCTTACTTCAGCACAGACCAAAAAGTGAATGAAGGAAATGAAGGATCTTTTATGGCACGTCAGACGAGGAAGCCAATACGAGAATGTGATGCCTTATATCTCAATGAAGAAAAGGCTAGGAATATAACCAGGTATACATGCTCTTTTTATCCTATATGGGAAGGAAGGTAATCAAAGTTGACACTCAACGATCTTTCACCTGAGATAAGCATCATCTATTTCATAATGATCTTGGATGAATATAGGACGTTGTCAGCTCGAAGTCAACCACGCTCCAGTACTGGTTGGAACTCAAAACGGAAGGAGAGATGCTGTTTATCCCTGAAAAATATTCCAAAGATCCCAAGCTTCCTTTATTTGAATTGTAGCACTCCAATTAAATCAGTGACTAAAGGCTAAAAATCCATATGTAACACACATGGCGTCCTAACCATCATTGACATTTTAGCAGTCAAGCAAGAAGAGTAAAGATTCCGTGTTGCAAACATCACAACCACAACACAAGTTTAATAACAGTAACAACAATAAGACCAGAAGCAACAATAACAACAGCACCAATAACTAACACTATCTTCAAGAGAGGAAGCCTCACACGATAAATCGCTGATAGAATATTTATTGAATCAGGGGATAAGGATTGCGTAGCATATTCAAACCTCTAGCTTGTGATTTGCACGATCAACCCAGATATGAGACATGGAACGTTGAATGCGTCGTCCCCAACGCGGAAAGACAAAACCAAAATAAATGGTTGTGGTAAAAAGTTATGATCAATAATAGGTGATTCTCTGGAGAGTAAAATCGATTATGTAGCAAAGAATTAGCGCTACAAAACTGTGCGCGAACAGGATGCCGAATGCACTTTTGCCGAAGGACAAGAAGCCGAAGCCAAGAAACCGAACGGACATAATGCCGAACGGTCATAGAGCCGAACTGACATAAAGCTCAATGGACACTAAAAAAAAAAAGGAAAAAAAAATTCCTACCTATATAGTTTAATGACCATTTAGTCTGTCATATTGTAGGGATAAAATGATTATATCTTAATTTTCGTATGTCTTTTCGGCATCTTGTCCGTTTGGCTTTATGTCCGTTCGGCATTGTGTCCACTCAGCTTCTTGTCCTTCAGCTTCTTGTCCTTCGACTTCTTGTCCTTCGGCAAAGTGCATTCGGCATCCCGTCCGTGTACCTACAAAACAATAGAAGGGGAGATTGTCAGCTGATTAGAAGAGACAATTACAAAAGGCACCGCATCAGACGTACTAGCGGCAGAAATGTTTCAGTGTGAAATATAAACATTTCATTGTCAGAGCTAAAGATGCGTGCTCTTCAACAGGAAGGAAGGAAAACTGATTTGTAGTCCAGAATGACAGAAGCGTGACCTGGCAACAAAACTATAATTACTCTTCGATCCCAGATAGATGGGTGCAATTTTCAAACAACACTTTGCCAGACTATTCACACATGCTTATTGACTAGAGATCCTTTGGCACCTGTCTAGACGAATTGCTTTTGTTCTCAGCTAAACAGTACTGCAAAAAAGCGATGTTGACAACTGAGGTATGAATGGTGCCATGTGATATAAATGGTGCTTGTTTAAGGTGCAAACCGCTGGGTGTTCTCTTTTGTGAGCTTGATGGATACAAGCTTGACTTGCTAGTCCTTTTCTTGTCATACGTTTACCACAGCTTGAAGCAGAGTGTGAATATTCCCAGCTGTGTAAACGGGAATGGTGCTGCTGCTGAGGAAGGACACAAACAAGGAGAATATCATCGGCATTTTCTGATCTGTAACACAACTGAATGCGAAATCCACGATTTTGACAAAAGTATACACGAAGTCAGCGCTTTTTGTTGGTAAAAAGGGAAAACAAAAGGAGGGAATGAAAGAAAATAGCATACACGAGAAGAAGCAGTAATTGCAGTACGTAAAGTACAACTTACAGGAACATAGAGCAGGACTGCAATTGCCACACTACCAGATTCCACTCCGAAGATGGTCCGTGGCTAAATCAATTTATTTTCAAACATATTACTGGTTGAGTTGAAATCCTGTGTCACCCCCTGGTTGAAGTTGGAACACTAAGTAGAAGAAAAACCTCTCCCTCCAGCACAGTCTGCCAGCCCCACCTCCTACGAAAGTGAAGCTTTCAGTCAATCCTCTTAGAATATAAAAATAGAATAGAACTTAGGGACACGTGAGAAGTAACTAGAGAAAATAGAAAAATGAGATCATGAAGAGGCCATAACTAGTGATGTGCAAGCATAGACCGAGACTGCGACATCTATAGGAATTTCTAGTCAATAAGCAAGTTGTGGTTGAGCATGTTTTTATGCAGTTCGCCTCTTTGACTGAGCTGTTGCCACAAGTAAAGCATTGAGCAAGGTTGGGCGTGTGACATCTGGAATGATTGAAAGTTTGATTGCTATTTCTAGCATAAATTTGAGCTCAGAAAGTAAAGATAGACGTCCTATCCTTTTAGAAAGGGAACTCGTTGAATAATGTCGTGCTGAGTTATCTACACATAAGAAAAGACGAGACAGTCATGACTAAAATAAGCCTGCTTGATAAGGACTGACCTGGAGGTAAACTACAACCTCTAGTTTCTATTATAGGCAGGAAGCTTGAAAAAGGATGGGGGTTGGCTAGTCGATCACATCGACCCCAGTGCTCAACTAATACTTATTATACTCCCAAAAGGATAACAGCGGTATTTGAACTCAAAATGTAAAGCCAGAAGGGATCTTTTTTAAAACGGGGGCCACATTTTTCATTAATGTTTTACGTAGTGTTTTTGGCACCGAAAGACTTTCAAACTTCGTATACTTATCTATTTTGTGTTATAGAACAGAAAAATATTTTTGTATTCGAATTTATTTCATGTAAAAAATTGTCTTATTTCGATAATTTCAACCAATCACTGACAAGTATTCAGTTGTTTACATTTACTCCTTTGAAGAATTACCGCATGCTAACGATTTTTGTCGGGCATGCTAACGATTCCGCCAGATCGCCGTCCTAACAGCCTTCTTTAATCCTTTCTGCTATAAGCACAAGGCCTGAAATTTTTCGGGTAATAATGATAGTCGATTACATCGAGTGCTACTTATTTTATCAACACTGACGAGATGAAAGAGTCGATCCCAGCGGAATTTGAACTCAGAAAGTAAAGAGAGATGAAATTCCGCTAACTATTTTGTCCGGTGTGATAACGATTATGCTAGCTCATTGCCTTACATTCTTCACTAAAAATACGTATTTATGAAGCCTTTATGCCAGAAATAGTAGTCAAATCTCCAAATTGCATCCTATTGTCTTGAAAGGAATGGGTCACTTTGAATGAGATATTCCTAGATGTGTGAATCCCAAGAGAAAGACTGGATGGTGATAGACAAGACGGCTTTTATCATGAGTTATGCCTATCATAGCTGATCTGGGGGTAAAAATAATCAATGAAAATATGTTTGTAGCATCGAGAGCCAACAAAGGAGATTGTAGCGGGGCTGCTTGACATGTTTGAAATAGCAATGAAATCTTTCTCAAATCATGCCTTACTATTTTTAAAATATATAGGAAAAACACACTGAACAAGGTAAAACTGTAGATGTAAAAATGTGGAATGACCAGGGGCTAGACAACTATAATAACATCGACATCATGTCAGGAGAAATTTTAAGATGATGGTAAATTAATTTGGGATTCAAGATAGAGATGGATCGCTCACGCGATAAATGAAGCGTGACGAAATCTTTCTAAAGAGCATAAGAACAGCTTACCTACCACAGTGATGGAAAGAGAGAATGAGGGGGAGGGAAAGAGAGAGAGTGGGGAGAGGAGATATGCGGGAAAACGAGAGACAGGGAGTGAGAAATTGAGAAAGGGGAGAAGTGAGGTTGAAACAAAGAACGAGAGAGAAAGAGAAAGAAAGAGTAGGGTAATGCGAGAAAATAAGCGAGAGAGAGAGAGAGAGAGGGACAGGAAAACAGAGAATAATGTAAAGAGAAAGCATGATGAAGATACGTAAGAGTGGGAGGAGTAAACGGAGGAAGAGAAGGAGAGAGAGAGAACGAAAAGGTAACCAGGAAAAAAAGAGATATGATGAGAGAGAAAGAGAGAGAGAGAGAGAATGTTGATGACGCCCGCACTCCTGGCTTAACGCCTCGTCTTCAGTTATACAGACCACCATGATAGCGTTTCTCTAGCCTTCAACGAACGTTGTTCAGAACACTCAGATGTTACTACAACAAATAATAATAATAATAATAATAATAATAATAATAATAATAATAATAATAATAATAATAATAATAATAATGATAATAATAATAATGTTTGCTAGCAATCCGCTCCACATCCGACAGTAATACCTTTTCTCTCCCAGCTGACTTGTACCCCTCTACTCCCTCGAAGCTCATTATACTTATCACCTTACAAAACATCGTTTCGCAGTCTCATCTTTCTCCTGCCTCATGTGACAACACCCTCCCCCCCTCTCTCTCTCTCTCTCTTCCCCTCTCACATAGAAAATTTCCAATTTTTGCAGCGACAGTCTTTTCACTTTCGAGTGTACATAAAAACAAACGTGTTAAATATAATTGTACACACCTATATTTCAATCATCGTTGCTTAATGGTCCTCTAGTTCATGTGTGTGTGTGTCTGAGTGGGTATGTGCAGATGCGTATGTTTATACGTATTATGTATGTATGTATGTATGTATGTATGTTCATTAGTTCTTTCATTTATTTTAGACATTACGTCTAAGAACATGTTTGGGTACCACCTTCAGAATTAATTCTATGAATAAATGTGTATGAGCATGCGCGCGCACATGTTCACGGAGTGATGGACTTACATACACGCATATACATACAATCATACATACATACATACATACATACATAGATACATACATACACACACACATACATATATAGCTGTCCAAAAATGTCATCACGGTATTACCTACCTATGAGACATGATGTTGTGGCCAAGACACTGTACAATGAAATCCGCCGACAGGATAACCCCGGGGCTAAAGAGATGAAAACCCATAATGAGGTAGAGACCATTACCACTCACAATATGAAAGAGTATTGGTGGAATGTCCCAATAAAA
>NC_068987.1:74647006-74649844 GCF_001194135.2 Octopus bimaculoides
TGACAAGAAATACAGAAATGAAACTGATTGATAACATACATACATACATACATACATACATACATACATACATACATACATACATACATACATACATACATATATGCATACATAGATTCTCACATACATACATGACAATTTTCCCTTTTATTTCATGCAATACTTGTTTCCCCTTCAAAATCAAGTATCACATCACTTTTCAGTGCATCTCGCTCCCTCTCTCATTGCTCTACCTTTCTATTTCCACAACTCTCTCTCTCTCTCTCTCTCTCTCTCTTTCTCTCTCTCTCTCTCTCTCTCTCTCTCTCTCTCTCTCTCTCTCTCTCTTTCTCTCTCTCTCTCTCTCTCTCTCTGTCTCTCTCTTTCTCCTCTCTCTTCTTTCCTCCTTATTTGCTTCCTCACTCCTTTCTCATCGCACACCACCTCCTCTTCATTTTACCATGACGTGTTTAACGAATGCTAACATGATTGGTAGCAACGTCTCGCCTATGGCGATACTCACTATTCTAAATACCATGATACTGCCCCATCAAAATATTGCACCAACACGAAACTTACTACCCCCATCACCATACTCACTGCTCTAAATATGATACCCACTGCCTAAATGTCACGATACTCAGTATTCCAATTCGATACTCGCTATAGCTATCATGATACCCACTGCCACATCATGATACTCACTGTCTTATTACGATACTCACTGCTCCAACACGATATTCTTCCCCCCATCGCGATACTCACTGTTCCTTCATATTACTCACTACTTCAAAGATCACGATATTCTCTGCCCTGCTTCAATGATACCCACTACTCTAACCATCATAACAATCAATTCCTCAACTAATTCCATGGTTACTAATCCTCCATGATAACGCTGGTTTATATCACAGCTATCGCTGGGGTATTAGTAGTGTAGCTAGGGGAGACGATGGGGATGGGCCTCCCCGAGCAACGTTTTACTCCTGCTGTTACAATATTCACTGCCCCAAATGTCATGATACTCATTGCCCAAATAATTCATAAGTTAATGCCCAATATCATAATACTTACTACCCACGACTGCTAGGGTTATTACAATGCCCCAACTATCACGATAATTACTGAGTCAATCGTCTGAGAGGTTAATATTCCGACCATTGAAATGGTTAACGCTTTAATCATCCTGATGGCTTCTGTTCCAACTATTAGGACGGAAACATTATAATAATAGCAGTCATCACAGTGGTTACAGTATAACTGTCCATGAAGTTATATTTTGGGTCCTTCGCCAGTTTTAGAAATCACTCACTTATGACTCCTTCGGACAAAGGTCGTAGAACAGTGCTCAAATATGAGACATTAATTTTAATAAGAGCAAATACAGATATTTCTCTTCTTCGTGGTTTTCCCATTGCCTTCGCAGCCTTTCTCACCACTTACACGTGTAGGTGTAATTGATGCGGTTTATGTTCTGAACACAAGGAGATAAATACCTGTGTTATTTAAATCTAATATAATGTCTCATATCTTTTACTTCTTTCAGTCATTAGACCGCGGCCATGCTGGGGCACCGCCTTGAATAATTTTTAGTCGAATGTATCGACTCCAATACCTACTTTTTATAAACTTGGTACTTGTTCTATCGCTCTCTTTTTTTGCCGAACCACTAAGTTATGAAGGTTGTTACTCGGTTGGAGCGGGGTGCGAACACGGACACAAAGGCACACACACAGATATATGCACAAACACACACACACACACACACACACGCACACACACACACACACACACACACACACACACACACACGCACACACACATAGGACGGGTTTCTTTCATTTTCCATCTACCAAATTCACTCACAAGGCTTTGGTCGACCTGAGGCTATAGTAGAAGACTATAGTGAGGGATTATCAATCCGGGCAAAATACTTCATAAGTTCTCTGTTGGCACTTCAGTCTAACAATATGACTTAGATTAGTGAGGGAACTGAACCCAGAACCATGTGGTTTGAAAGCAAGCTTCTTTATTTCATATGATTTGCCACAAGGGCATTACACAGGAGAAAAAGCTTCTTATCACACAGCCACGCCTACACATAAACAGTCACGTCTGCGCCTATGCAGCCACGCCTGCGCCTATACAGCCACGTCTGCACCAATGCAGTAATACCTGCGCCTATACAGCCGATGTTTACTTTACTTACTTAAGCCCTTCGCTCACTATGTCCTTGACACTGGCTGTCTTTTCTGCTTCTCACTATCTGGGTCGTTTCATTTTGGATTTTGCTGTTCTGCATTACATTTCAAGTGGAATAGAGCACAGAGGAACATAGGTCTTCTACAAGACCTCTGTTCTCTATTCTACTTCAACATTTCCATCTTCTCCTCTCATCTTCCCCATACAATAGCCATTCCTCCAGTGCTCGGCTTGTTGTAACCAGAAATGGCTCTGACGAAAGTAGCATTAATTTCCTATAATGACTACTGGAAACAGCTATAAGCCACATTTGCTCCAATAAAGGGAAAATGTAAAATGACCATTATTTCTGACTTGTTTCTTATATATTACTCTGTATAAAACAGGTTTGTTTGGAGCCCCTCCACGGATTTACAATATAGAATTGTGAAGAACCTTAACCTTGGATCCTACCAAAAGATTACCTGGAGTTCTTCACTAATCTAAGTAATATTGTTAGACTGAAGTGCCAACAGAGAACTTATGAAGTATTTTGCCCGGATTGATAATCCCTCACTATTTGTTATATATATATATATATGTGTGTGTGTGTGTGTGTGTGTGTGTGTGTGTGTGTGTGTACGACTGACTTCCATACAGTCTCTACTAAATTCACAT
>NC_068987.1:74650276-74661752 GCF_001194135.2 Octopus bimaculoides
TATATATATATATACACATATGTGTACGTACGTACGTACGTACGTATGTATGTATGTATGTATGTATGTATGTATGTATGTATGTATGTATATTGTCTAGCTCTATAATAATCATATAATACGAAGGCAGCGTTCTAGAATAACCTTGGCCGTGATAGCTAAAATAAACCAAAGCGCTAGTGCTTGACATGACCGTACGGTTACGAAGGTCACGTGGTTGAGGATTAGAGTTGCATTCTGCGTGATATTTCGGAGATATATTTTCTACGACTTACAGCCTCGGTTTGACCAATCTTTTGTGAATAGCTTCGGTAGACAGAGTCTATTCTGTAAACCGGTGTGTGTGTGTGTGTGTGTGTGTGTGTGTGTGTGTGTGTGTGTGTGTGTGTGTGTGTGTGTGTGTGTGTGTGTGTGTGTGTGTGTGTGTGTGTGTGCTGGTTCACCAAGCAAACATTTCTCTTACTGACATATGTGTTATCTTGGACTTGGCTTTGAGCTGCGACGTCCTAAACAGATTGGTATCCAGGTCTTGTCTGTTAGTATGCACCTTCATGTGAGTTATAGAAGGCTTCTTCCAACATAGCAGTTGCCTTTCTATCGCAAACTGGCCTAGGTGCAACCTACACTTCTCTTAACTTTTGCGGATCCTCCATTGATACATCAGTGATACGTTTCTTTCCAAAGTTTACTGTCCCACGTGTCTTGGTACATTGAGCAATCTTGGAAGTAGTCTCCAAACGCCTAAATATTTAACCTTTTTTTTTTCTGGAACATCGTTGATCCATCAACTGACTTCCTGTGTAGCACTCCTATAGCTTTGACATTGTTTCACTACTCACCTCCGCCCCAGCAATCCCAGCTAACATCGGACTAATTAAACATTTCCTCTTCTCGTAACTGAATCGGGATTACAGCGCCAGATATCCATGAACTCGCAACTATTATAATGTACAACACCGTCTTCTAGTTCGAGGAGTCAATTTATAAACAAATTTCTGAACTACATCATCATGTTGACATAATCTCGCAGTAGAATATTGGGTTAAAAATATTTTTCAGATAGAAGTCGAAGACTGCCTGTGCGACTCGAACCCGCATCTTCGTCATTTTGTTCTGTTTCTGTATGTCGTTGAAACGTCTGCAGATCAATAGTTTTGTTTTTGCACCACTTCAGCTTCATCTTGCGGATGTACTGCTGCACTCTCCTCTTAGTTTTATTGAACTTAGCAGAACTGAAGATATTTCTGACGTGTCTGGTTGTATTGCTTTAACATTGAAATTAGAATTGTTTACACGGAAGCATATTCTTTTCTACTCTAGTTACAAGGCCCGACATTTTTGGGGAGGGAGCGCCAGTCGATTAGGTCGACCCCAGTACGCAACTGGTACTTAATTTATCGACCCCCGAAAGGATGAAAGGTATAGTCGACGTCGGCGGAATTTTAACTCAGAATGTAAAGGCAGACGAAATACCGCTAAGCATTTCGCCCGGCGTGCTTACATGGAAGCATATTGCACTGGATTCAAGTCATGCAGATGAACTCCAGCTCTGGGCACTTGATCATACAACAGGAGTCACGCAGGGAAGCGTGCTACCATCAACGTTATATTCAAATTGTCAGACATTTCTGGAGCATTCTGAAATTCAAATAAAGATCTATACATGCAGACTATACCTGATGCTAAAAGTTTTACACTTCAAAATTAAAACCAAGACAACACTTTTTTACTTGAAGTTTAGTCATACTAGAATTAAATAAATAATGTCACATGTTTTCTCGGAAATATATTGCACAGGCATAAGGATTCAAGTCATGCAGATGAACTTCAGCTCTGGACACTTGATCATACAAGAGGAGTCAGACAGGGATGTGTGCTAACGCCAACGTAATATTCATTTGAGGGGCATTCTGAAATCTAAATAAAGGTGTATACATGCAGACTGTACCTGATGCTAAAAGTTTCACACTTCAAAATTAAAACCAAGATAACTTCTTTTTTTACTTAAATTTGGTCCTACTAGAATTAAATAAATAATGTCGCATGAAGCAGTGTTGAATAAAACTTATTCGGGAAAAGTCATATTTAACACGCTAGTCTGCATTCGGATGTGATAAGGCCTTTCACTGCGGAAATAGTCCCGTCGTAGCTGACGAAGCGGAACGACGCAGAAACGTGTGCGTCCTACAACACAATGACGGCATTCAACACCCTATCACAGAAAAAAAATGTCTTCAGCCACGTCTGAATATTTCCTCGCAGGACTACCTCCGCAGCGAAAGATCTTATCTCGTCTGAATAAACTCGAACGCATTAAGTATGTCTTTACATAAATATATTTTATTGAAAGCCTTTCGATACGACATTATTTATTTAATTCTAGCTTGACCAAACTTTGCGCACATTAGCATGTGTCCTGCATGCTTTCTTAATAAGAATAATTTTGTCCTTATCGGGTTGTGAGCCACAGGTTCGGAACATTGCGGAAATGCATGCGTCCTACAATCCAATGACGTCACTCACAGTCCTAAAAATGTGTTTTCACACATGCCTAGGTCGAGAATTTTCTTCTGAGACCATTTCCGTGGCGAAAGGTCTTATAACGTCCGAATACACTCGAACGTGTTTAAAAAATGACTTACACGAATATTTTATTCAACATTACTTTTTGTGATATTATACACATACACACGCACACGCAGACACACACACACACACACGCACACGCACACATACACACATACATACATACATACATACATACATACATACATACATACGTACACACATGCATACATATATGTATACATGCACATACATATTTATATACATATGTGTGTGTGTGTGCGTGTGTGTGTGCGTGTGTGTGTGTGTGTATACACTTTCTACATATACGCACATACAGATTATTTCACCTTTAAAGTGCACTTGGGACCCCACTGTTAACTTTTTGAACATCAATGCACCACACTTATGACACGTTGCATTTTGTCTTAGATTTTAATGCAAATTATATTAACATCCAATTTGACATTTAAAAGAATAACAAGCCTGCAGAAGGAACGCTATCCCGGTTCTTTCACATATTGGGTGGCCTTGTCACAGATTACAATGCAGCGTGCGAGCGACTCTTTCTCATATTAGGTATTCCAATGTTTATCTGCTATCTAATTGTACTGTTCATTCTTTACGAGCATTTTACTTGTTTCACAGTTAATTCATCAGCCACTTAACATTATCGGGATATGCTACTTCTGCTTATGTCAAACATAGTGAGCCGTACAGTCCTTCCTCACCTCGAAATAGTGCTTCTTATCGTTAATGCTTTTCAGATACAGACAAACGTACATGCATAGAGACACACACATATTAATATATATATATATATATATATATATATATATATATATATATATATATATATATATATATATATATATATATATACATGCATACATGCATACATACATACATATGTACGCACGTACATACATACATGCATTTCTGTTTCATAGCAGAAGCACCTGTAAGTTGTACGCACACACACACGCACATATATACACACACACACACACAAACACATATGTATGTGTATAAGTATGTGTACGTGTATATGTGTGTGTGTGTTGTGTGGGTATGTATGAAGATATATATATAGCTTCATCCAAGCTAAAGGGTGATACTCAAACACTCAACTATGAATGTATCGCATCTTATAGCAGAAACAGGCGTAAGTCAATGAAGTCCATAACATAAGTGTTTACTACTTTGTCATTGGTATGAATATGAATTCATAGTCTGAATATAGAAACTGGAAGTTTCAAAGCAGTTGTCCATAGATATCCTATTTTTCTTTGATTTTCAAAGAGATATTTATATCTGCAAGGCAGCTAATCTTTCTGATGGTACATACTTTTTCCCCCCTGTCCCAAGCAACAATATCCGGCCTGTTATGCTTACATTTGACCGACGTTTTGATGGGAATACTCCATCAGTATTCCATGAGTTGGTGTTTATGAATGTATTCCATAACAGAGGGATTTTCTAAATTTATTTCAGGACAGTCTTTTTTGCGGATGGCATTGTAAATTGTTTTAGCAACAACATTGTGCCGCATAGGGAGGTAGTACTGTGACAACATTTTAGGACAGCTGCTTTAGGATAGCATACGTGATGTCTTCCACAGAAGCATGAGATACCCTTCACATGCCGTCGCACCTTGGGATTACAAGAGCGTCACTGTGTCTCTTGTTCACCAGGTACTTTGTGGCAATCTCCTGTTCCGGGATTGCAAACGCATAGCCTTCAAAGTGTGATGTGATGTAATGGTCTTGTATCCAAGAGAGGCTGCGTTTCGTGTCAATTCTACTGTCTTCTTCAAGCTTCCGGGCAACATAGCCATGCATGGACTTTATTTTGTATGCTGAGTGCTTTCCATCCAGGTCTTCTCTGAGGTAAGAGAGCCCAGCTGTTTTGGGGTCTGTATAGGAGATCATCAGGAAGAGAGTATTTCATGAGGTGTTCACTGCCAACTCGTACAATGTTGCTCACTTCACTTTTCAGGACTGCATTTATATTTTTATTTTTGCTGCTGTTGTTTAGCAGGTGCTGCCTGAGTGATACCATACGGCATTCGAAGGCCGTCTGCATTGATCTCAGGCCTCTACCACCTTCAATTCTTCTTAAAGCCTGTCAACATCACTGTTTCTGTGGAAGTTCCCAGTTGTTGTCAGGATTTGCGGGTTTTGATATCTATGGAGTGGATTTCCTCTACAGACCAATCAAGCATCTCAAATGTTGGGAACAGCACTGGTACTGCAAATTCATTGTGGGATATGAATGAGGGATAGAATCGAATGTCTTCCTATAGTCAAGCCATACTGTCACAAGATTTCTGCGTTGTTTTCTTACTTCACACAGTACAGTTTTGTTTAATACAAGTTGTTCGGCACATCCCCACACTCCCTTCTTTACACCAGCCTGTTCATCAGTCACAACGTTGTTCGACTCACTATGGTCCTGGAAGAATTGGTTGAGGCAACTTGTGTACAGTTTATCCATTCTGTTTAGGCATGCAATGGGCCTGTAGTTTCCTGCCATTTTTGGCAACAAGATTTGTCCTTGCTGTAGCAAACCAATGTGATGTACCAGTCTGACCTTCTATAGTCCTTTTGAAAATACATATCAATTGGTTTCTTTAAAATGTCAGCTTCTTGTACCAATATCCAACTATTAGGTCCCTCCCAGGTGCCTTCCTATTCTGCAGTTTTCCTACTCATGAGCCTAGCTTTACTGAGGCAGGGTCTTGCACAGACACTGCATGTTATCGTCATAGGAAGACCCTTGCCGTCTGGAAGTGCAATGGTGATGCCCTTCCTGACATCCCTCCTTTCTTTCTCATGCACAACTCGAGATTTCTCGAAAGTAGCTGTACCCTCATGCACAATCCTCCTCCACCTGCTACGGTCAATAACTATGTCTTCCCATGTGTCAGGAGAGATGCTAGCATCTTTCAAGGAAGCCTTCAGCAAGTCTTTATACCTCTTTTTTGGTTTATGTGGAGGTCGTTCTCCTTTAGCTAACCCTCCATAAAAGAGTTGTTTTGGCATCCTTGACTCTTTCATCCTGACCAGATGACCACTCCATCTGAGCCTTTGCTTCAACACAAAAGCTTCTATATTTTCACTCCGAGAGCCTTCCAATATCTCAAGATCACTAATGCGGTCCTCCCAATTATTGCCATAGATCCGTCTGAGACACATCTGATGGAAACGTTCCAGCTGTTTAAGGTGGTATCGATATGTGACCCAGGTCTCGCAGGCATAAGGAAGAGAAGAAAGCACACACGCCTTGTACACCTTTATCTTTGTCTTCCTGCATATGTCTCGCCGATTCCAGAGGCGCCTTTCTAGCTTTCCGAAAGTATCACTTGCTTTCCTAATTCTTTATGGAATTTCATTGTCCAAATTGCTATATCTATTAACAGTGCTTCCCAGGTAGACAAACTGATCGACTACACCAAGTCTTTTACCATACACATAGATATTTGGTTCACTATACTGCTTACCAGGGGCAGGTTGGTACATGTCAACAGTTTTCATGAGAGTCTGATGCATACATACATACATACATACATACATACATACATACATACATACATACATACATACATACATACACTCACACACACACATATATAGTTGAAATTTACAGAAAAACAAAAGACGAAGACAGGTGTATAAACAACAAGCAGGTGTATTAGTTTGACACTCGGGAAGGTGAGCAAGTGTTTTACGTTTCGAGCCTACGCTATTCAACAGAAAAGAACACAAGAAGATAAACAGAGAGATTAACGGTCATTCTCCCCCATCCTTCTCTAATTCCCTTTTTCTCCCCTTCACCGTTTTCTGTCTGTCTGTCTCTCTCCCTCTTTCTCTTTTTCTCTCTCTCGTTGCTCCAATATGACCACCATCCATCTATCTTTTCCTCCAGGACATCCAAAGGACTGGAGTCTTCTATCTCTCTCTCTTTTCTCTTGTCAAAGAAAATATTTCTCAAGTGTTCACTATTTTACTCTCGTTCTGGTCTAATGACCCTCCTTGCTTATTTTCGTTCGGTTTCCTTCTTTGTCTCCACTGTCCTGTTTTTGTTCCCAACTTTGATCCTCCATAAATCCAAAATTTTATTTTGGTATTTATGGGAGCAACTGTCTTCGAAGACTCATATTGTCGTTCAATGCTCGAAATAAGGAGTAGATAGATAGCCGACAACTGACGAAGGGTCGTTCTTTGTATTACTTGTCCTGTCTTCTTTTTTTCTCTCGTTGTTTGCTTATTTAACTAATTTATTTTCGTATTTCATGTTGTTTACTGTTGGTAACGTCCTGTACCCATATATGTATATATATGTAGTATATATATATATATGTGTGTGTGTGTGTGTGCGTGTGTGTGTGTGTGTGTGTGTGTGTGTGTGTGTGTGTGTGTGTGTGTGTGTGTGTGTGTGTGTGTGTGTGTGTATCCATATAAATATTTATATAGGGATGATATTATTAAAATACCATCACGAGTGGTAAGCGAATTATCAGCCGTACAGGCAAATTAATAAAATATATGCATACAATATTAGATATGTACATATATAAACGAGGGTAGTACGTGAGTACCTATATCGCTAAAAAATAGAAGTTGAAAAATACTTCTCTACCACCGAATAATCACAAATCTATTAGCGACATGATAGGAAAAAATATCGGTGAACAATAAATAATGTCTTATCTCTACTGGGTCAGAACAAGTAAATGCTGGTCAACCTGGTACCGGTTTCGAAATTTAGCGCCAAATGGGTGCCCGATTTCTCATCAGCCAAAGTCTGCCAGCTAAATTATTACTAACATTCTCCCCCAAATAGATTTGTGATCATTCGGTGGTACAGAAGTATTTTTCGACTTCTATTTTTTAGCGGTATAAGCACTCATGTAGTACACTTATGTATATATATATATGCATATCTAATATTGTATATATATATTTTATATATCCATATACATAGATATATATATATATATCGTAAGAGTTGCAGGAAGTGAAAATTCAACGTTTCAGTGTTGTTCTGCAAGTAAAAGTTGACAAGAGGGAAATTAAAAAGAGACAATAGGGTTTTGCATCCCCAAGTTAGAAAAACTGGCTGCAACTGATAAGAAACGTAGGCTCATGGAGCTTTTAGGTGGACAGGAAATAGTAGGAGTCAAAAACTAGGTAAGAGAGGTAAAAGGAAAGAGGGATTGAGTGAGGAGTGAGAGGAGGCGAGAGAATGGAGAAGGGTAAAAATGTGGTGAGGGATGGAATTGGATAAGAAATGGATTACTGAAGTATGAGGAGGTACAGAAGTAGAAGGAAAGACGTTCATTTAAGCTTCTCGGTGAGCAAGTTCGAATTATAAATGTTTCCTTGAGTATGTGGAACATTGGAGCCGCACGCTGATAAATGAATGATGGAATGGCCTGTTGTGTTGAAGTGGCTGGCGACAGGTTGGTCTGGTGTACGTAGAAGTATGCTTTGCATGTGCTCTCGAAAGTGATAGGTAAATTTAAAGTTTTTTCTAAGATTATATATATCATTAATAGTGGAGGCGCGTGGCCTAGTGGTTAGGGTGTCAGCACCATGATCGTAAGATTGTGATTTCGATTTCTGGACCGGTCGACACGTTGGGTTCTTGAGCAAAACACTTAATTTCACGTTGCTCCAGTCCACTCAGCTGGCAAAAATGAGTAACGCTGCGATGGACTGGCGTCCCGTCCAGTTGGGGAACACGTACGCCATTGAAACCGGGAAACGGGCCCATGAGCCTGGCTAGGCTTTAAAAGGGCGCATTTAGTTATGATTATTATGTTATTAATAAGACTTTTTTCTGACATTTCGCATAAAGTTCTTTTTCGCGGCTAAGAAAAATGTTGCTATTTCTCCTGTAGTCAATACGAGCTTTGACACTGTGGTGAATGATAGGAAATTAGGATGGGCGCATGCGTGGCGGGGGAGTTTCTCCTCTGGTTTCTAAGCTCACTGCAATTACTTTTATGTATGCGCATTATGTAGGATACACCTGTAAGGATTTTACATTAGATAACATAGTCTAACATATTTCTAAGAGAGTGTGGTTACAGCTAGAGTGATTTTGATCATAAGTCATCTCAATCAGCATTGTCTTGGGGCTTAACAACAACAAGGTCACTTTATGTGAAGTAGTCTTTGATATACATAAAGAAAAGATGAGCTCTGCTGTAATGTCTTTGATCATTGGCTTCTTGGTCAAAACAGACCTAGGGTTATAGAAGAACACCGGTTTTACTGCTGTTACGTTGGCAAAGTAGATATGTATGCCTGTGTGTCTAAGTATGTGTGTATGTGTGCGTGTGTAGGCGCGTGCGTTAGTGTGTGTATGTGTGCATGCGTTTGTATGCGTGTGTTTATGAGAAAACATTTAGTGTTCTTTGCATTGTAAGTAATTTTTTCAGAAATTCATCCATTAGTTCTTCTCTACTTCCTATCATCCTTTCTGCCCTCTTTTACTGTTAAATCTTCTAAACCTAACGCGCGCGCGCGAACACACACACGTGCGCGCACGCACATATTCACACATATTTATGAGCATGTGTGTGTGTGCACGCGCGTACGTATGTACCCCAGTCCGTATTAGCCTGTTTTACACACACACACATACACACACACACACTCACACACACACACACGCACACACACACACACACACACACACATCGTCCAAACAAAGCATTTACTCTGCTCTCACTCACTTACCACACTACCACCATCACCACCACCACTACCATTATCACCACGATCATCATTGCAACCCACCATGTAGCTATCCAAATAGCCTGAGGAGTGGAAGGGAGGAGAGCTCAACGTGGGTGGGCAACTGCTCTCTCACTCTCCGTTTCTCTTTCTCTCTCTCTGTCTCTCTATCTCTCTCTCTCTCTCTCTCTCTCTCTCTCGCTTTCTCGCTCCGTCTCTCGTTCACTCTTTACATATGTCTCACACTGTCTATCTTTTACCCCCTACCGTTGCTATGGCGCTTTCCTTACATTCCTAAGCGCATTCATATAAATACGTACACATACACTACCAGATGAAAACAGAAGATGTGGAAAAAGTCCTACACCGTCACACACGTATACGAAAATGCGTACACGCACACATACACACAGAAGAAGAGTGGGAGACACATAGAAAGCGCATTACAGAAGCGCTCAAAAGAGGACAGACACTGCTAAACACATAAACACACACGCATACCCACACAAAGAAATAAGCCGAGGACTGCGTACAATCGAAAAGAACACACATCCACACACTTAAATATACATTGAGAGACGAAGAAACACACTCAGTCACATAAACTCTATCTGCCTTGCTCGGAAAATTACTAAAAAACACAAGTATATACCAACACGAACAGATTCATAAAACAAACATACACTACCGCAAATATAATCTTGGGACTGGAATTTGTTTCTTCTTTTTTTTTACATAGTATGGTTCGTACATTCATGTTTATATTATAAAACCTGCTATATAGTACTTCCAGTCATTCTATTATAATTCCATTCACATCTAAGATGCATTATAGGGATATTAAAAACGCTCCATTTGTAAAATGGTATTTTATTATATCGACCGTCAGAACAATGAAAGACGAAGTTAACTGCAGTGAGATTTGACCTCGGAATATAAAAGAGCCACTACAATTTTGCGTGAAGTTCTGCCGATTTTACCAATCCACCACCTGACATCAGGTGCCAATAAGGTAGGGCTCCGCGTGCTCACTTGACCGACGAGAAATAACAAAAGATTATCTCTCAAACTCACGCCTTTCTCTCTTTTTAAAAGGGAATCGTTAGATAATGAAGTTCTGTGTATAGTGAGACAATTGCCAAAGTTTCGAAACAAACTTCTTAACCATTTGGCTATGCATACACACACACATACATACACACGCATAAATATACTAAAATAACAAACAAGTACACTATCCGTATGTGTTGATTTCGCACGCATGCACACACACACACACACACACACACACACACACATCGGTTGTATCAATTTAACGTAGATGTGTGTGTGTGTGTGGTTTCTAGTCTGTTGTGCCATTGGTTTTATAGCTGGTTGCACTGGAAAGTGTGTTCAGTATCGTGCAACACTATCCACTGAAAGCAAATCCACGCACAGAAACTTCTTGGATTCACGGAACAGGTTGCACGGACATACTGAGTTTAGGAAGTGGTCTTGCTCTGTCACTAGGTACTAATCACGGAGATTCAGAGAGGTACTCGTGTTGTACAAGCATTTATCACTATAATCCAATGACGAACAGATGGTTTTTTTTATGGTGACCTAATTTTTTATTCCATCTGCTGAAAGTCCTACGGTAATGGAAAAGTGGCGACGTGTACGGACCTAATCAGTTAGAAGTGCACAGCAAGTTACAACTTTCGACTGGTGTCTATGCTTCAAACCATGCAGATCTAAAGCGGGACTGAGTACTCATCTAAAAGGCCATGGCGGGAAAGTCAGAAATGCTCTGGACAAGAGAAAACGATAATCATCTGTGAAAATAGAGAAATCACTATGTGTGTGTGTGTGTGTGTGTGTGTGTGTGTGTATGTGCGCGCGCGTAGTCATGCCAAACTTCAGAAGTCTTCCACATTTTCAGATTGCTTTTTCGGGAATATTAGTCAGATGGTATTTTTCGTTGTCTAAGAACCCTAGCATTCCATGTGATTGCTTAAATACTTAGTAAAATGCATCAGTAATTACTAATATAAAGCCTAATTTACATTCTGGGTAGGGGAATGGCACGTTTCAATGTAGTTGACAATGAATGTTTTTTTTTATCTTTTGAGTGTTTCGGTCATTGTTCGCGGCCATGCTGGAGCACTACCCTAAAGGAGAAGAAA
>NC_068987.1:74662160-74665051 GCF_001194135.2 Octopus bimaculoides
TGTGTGTGTGTGTGTGTGTGTGTGTATGTTTGTCTGTATTTCTCCCCCAACATCGCTTGACAACCGATGCTGGTGTGTTTACGCCCTCGTAACTTAACGGTTTGGAAAAAGACACCGATAGAATAAGTACTATGCTTCCAAAGAATAAGCTCAGGAGTCGATTTGCTCGACTAAAGGCGGTGCTCCAGCATGGCCACAGTAAAATGACTGAAACAAGTGAAAGAGAAGAAAAGAGTAATAGCTCTTTATTTCTGTCCCAAACTACTACATCTGTTGAATTTGTATTTAGCAGTAACTTTAATTAAAATGCCTCATCAATATTCTTGGGCTGAAATGTTTCAATGTACCCACCATCATGTACATCTTATACATAAATGGCAATTTCTGTCTGTCTATCTATCTGTTACCATCTTGCTGCCTAACCAGTGAACCAAACTCGGCGAAACTTTGCATACCTATTAAACTAACATCCAATTCAATTATAGGCTAATTGGATTTTAATAAAAATCTATAATGCCCTCCTAGAAGTGGGTTGGACTATCATTTGATAAAATGAAAAAGGTGTAAGAGTATTAGTGTGAGGGAAATGTAGCATAGTGAGTGTAGCTGATATCAGGGAAGGGGAAGAACAACGTTGTGTAAGCGATAAATATGGAGTAGCATTGGGATAATAACCTTAATACAGCTGTTATTCAGGGATGTATTTACGAAAGTATTATGTAGCGTCGCATGTATACGCGACGCTACATAATACTTTCGTAAATACATAGATGCACACTCACACACACACTCATAAACATAAGTAAGTTTTAAATCGCCAAGGAAGGGAAAGAAGGGTGTGAGGAATCCGTAGCTTTACGGAGAGAGGAGATAGGTGGCTTTTCTGCTGTCCATCGCAAAGAAACATTTTCACGCACACACACAAGTTAAAGGTAGCAGTTTTCCACGGGTCTTTGGATCAGTGCCGAATAAAACAAAGCAGATATACGAATCATTTTTCGAGCAATTAAAAATTATGCAACCTGATGCATATCTGCTTGATTTCATGGCAGATTTCGAAGTTGCAGTTCATAAGGCATTAATTTCATCATTCTCTAATTCATTTATCGTCGTATGGTTGTTTTCTCTAATTCATCTATCGTGGTATGGTTGTTTCATCTGAACCAATCAGTATTTCGAAAAATTACAGATTTAGGCCTCAAAGAAAAATACAATAAAGACTGAATTCTGTCTTAAAATTCGATGTTTTTCAGCATTAGCCTTTCTATCCGTTGAAGATGTCGAAGAGGCTTATGAAGAATTAATAGACGAGGAAGAAATACCTGCTGAATTCATCATTTACTTCGACATGACTTACATAGGTGTTGTGAGAGGACGTGGTACTAGACGAAGGAGAGAACCACCTGCATTCCTGATAGCTGTATGGAATGTTAATCAGCGTATTCTTCAAGATCTTCCCAAAACAAATAATGCTGTGGAGGGATTTCATTGTGCGAAAAAGCATTCAGCAGATGGAGCACATTTGAATATTTGGAAATTAATCAAAACTCTGAAGGAAGAGGAAGGATTCGTTCAAGGTAGAATTACTCAAATTCTTCGAGGAAACCCGTCAAATTCATGTACACGATGTCGAAGAATAACTAAACGCCTCAAAAGATTGGTCATTGAATATGGGTCAACAAGAAAAATTGATTTTTTGAAGAGTGTGATATCTGGTATGCATCAATTTTAAGTGATCATAACAAATCATTAGTAATATCCGATAACTTTTTTAAAATTACTTTTTTTATAAAATACAGTTTCCCACAGTATTTTGTTTGAATCCTGTCAATATAATTCTCAATAATTATTTGAGTTTGATGTTCACCTTATTTTCTAAAGATTTTATTTAAAATTGAACAAAAAGTCGTTGGACAAAAAAATCATTGGACAAAAAGACGTCGGGCCAAAAGACGTAGACGAAGTGACTTTGGACAAAGTGACTTTAGACAAAGTGAATTTGGACAAAGTGACATCGGATGAAAAGTCGAGTCACGCTAGCCTTCGTCACCTTTCGTCAATCACTTGACCCAAATATTTGATAATTTTCATCAAAAATTCACACTTTTCCTTTGTTAGTCTAAACCTGTATTAATTTATATTTCCGAATACTTTTTTAGTATGTTCGAAATGTTGCTCCACTGACTCGCTCTTTATCAAAATATCATCGATATAAGCGATAGCGAAGTCGCAATCATTTAACATTGCGTCCATCACTTGCTGGAATATGGCAGTTGCCACTTTTACTCCAAAAGGAAGCCACTTGAATTTATACAATCCACATTATGTGTTGATTGTTAAAAGATGAGCACAATCCGATGCTGTAAAACAGCATCCGACGATGCTGTAAAACAGGCCTTCCAAGATTTTACGTTGGTCACGACTAAAACGTCATTAATCATTGATGTCCATAAGTAGAGTTGGCCTGAGAATGAACAACAACGAAAAATGCAGGAGTCTCTAGATTCAGCCGTTAGAAAAAGCAGCTAAAACATCCTCTTTAACATACCTTATTGACTTAATAAAAATAAGCACACATTGGACAATTTGTTTTCAGTCTCTCCTCGTGAAGGTTTTAGTCGAGACGATCTTGCTGCTAAATCAGAAGTTCAGTGTTTTCCCTGAACATGAGTGATAGTTTAGGAGCTGAGTAGGGGCTATATATTGGACGTCATTCAGTGAAAGGTACTCTCTCTCTCTCTCTCTCTCTCTCTCTCTATCTATCTCTCTCTCTCTTTCTCTCTCTCTACTGCTTTTGAACCTACATTGAGCAATATTACAATATTACAATAATGTAACATATAGATGCCATTTTGGACGCTGAATCCGAATTTGTTATTCATTTATTCGAG
>NC_068987.1:74665657-74666375 GCF_001194135.2 Octopus bimaculoides
TATATATATATATATATATATGTATGTATACACACGTTCTTATGATGTTGTATGCATACTGGCATGTCAGTAATATGTTTATTTATATATTAACATACACCTTTTTCCATCCTTTTTTCCCGCTTCGGGATGAGTTTAAGTCAGGAGACAGCCAGATGAGGCCGTCAACCCTGATTTTTTGGCCCCTACCGTTAAGCAAGAAGATGGTTCTGTGATTATTTGGTGAACCATATCCCGGAATTCTCTGAGCCCTTTAGCTATTCCATATGGAAGAGTTAACAGCGAAGATCATCTGAGTATTTTGGCTGATCATATTCAGCTTATGGCAAAAACATTATTACCTGATATCAGCCCAATTTTGCAAGAGGGTAATGCACCGCTTTACACTGCTGATATTATCCAGAATTGGTACAAAGAGCACAGAAGTGAACTACTTTACTTAGATAAGACCCCACAATCACCAGATCTCGATTTATAGAACATTTATGGCGCATGTCGAAGCAGCAAGTGAGAAACAACTTCCTTTCACCATCGTCACTGCAAGAGCTGAAGCAGGTTTTACTTAAAGACTGGTTCAAAGTTCTTCTCACAACCACTCAGAACTTGTACGAGACAATTCCTCGATGTATTAAAGCCACGATTGATGCCAAAGGTTGTTCAACTCAAATTGAATAAGTAATTTCATTATTTTTGACAACATCTGGAACATATATATATA
>NC_068987.1:74666492-74668111 GCF_001194135.2 Octopus bimaculoides
AATTTAAAATGGCTGAAAATTAATATCACGCTTGAAACTTTCGGAGTACTAACGAATTTGAATCAAACTGTTTTGATCCATATATGGTGTGTGTGTGTGTGTGTAAAGATACATACATACATACATACATACACACACAGGGACATACTTTTAAACGAGGATGCAAGCAAACGATCCTACAATACACTCACACACATCATATACGCGCAGGCGTACACAAAGAGGTATACGCTTATAATTCCTCACATCTCTATCTACATGTCTACATCCTCCTAACTCCTCCTCGCTCACTCTTTATCTCTCTCTCTCTCTCTCTCTCTCTCTCTCTCTCTCTCTCTCTCTCTCTCGCTCTCTTTCTTTCTTTCTTTCTTTCTTTCTCTCTCTCTATTTCATAAAGCGAAAAAAACCACCGACGAAGACACTTTATTACCGTCCACCCTCCTAGAAATTACAGCTTAATCTCCCTTAAATAATATCTCAGAATCTTTAAAAAAGTGAAGAACATCAACATATTTGATAAGGTAGTCATAAGAAACACTGTCTACAAAAAAAAAACAAAAAAAAACAAAAGAGAGAGAGAGAGAGCAACAAATGGTATAGATATGGTTAGAATACATTATGATCCGGCATCTAATTCATTAGCCCTGACCGGAGCTGTGAGCAACAAGCTTCACAACTACACAATCAAATATAAAACCGTTCAAACCAATTTTTCACACAAAGCTACTGTTTGCTACCTTCAGCATAACTATCATAACCACCAGTACCATCACCAGCAGCATCACCAATATCAACACCACTAACATCCCTACCATCATCAGTAGCAGCAGCACTAATATCTCCTTCATAATAACCCGTTCCACCACCACCACCACCATCATCACCGCTACGAGTCTGTGTGTGGTCCGCCATAAGTACGCGAACGTGTGTGAGTGTGCGCGCGTTCATGTCGATCACACCACGAACGTGTGAGTATATGTGTATATGTGTCGATGTGTGTGTGTGTGTACGTGTATGTGTGCATATATATGTGTGTGTGTGTGTGCTTGCGTATATGTGTGTTTGTGTATGTGTGTGTGAGTTTCTATGCATATATGTGCGTAGAAACACGTATGCAGACACAAACGTACATATGCATATATGTGTGTGTGTATGTATGTAGAGAGAGAGAGAGAGAGAGAGAGAGAGAGAGAGAGAGGGAGGGAGAGAGCATACACACATACACACACACACACGCATATATACATATGTGTGTACATATATTTATGTACGCGCGCGCGCACAGGAACCCCCCTCCCGCCTTTCACTCCCTCATATATACGAGCAACCTAGCTTACGAGTGTCAACCTTTAAATACAAGCTATAGATAACGAGTACACACATGTGAATCTACAGAAATATGTAGCTATACATATCCCAACAAGTTATACATATTTTCATGCATATGCGGATATACACGTGCGCGCGAAGTGAGTGTTTGTGTGTGTGTAAACGGTTCATACAATACGTCTTCAGCATATCATATAGCAGTATTATATCTCATTTGTCTTTTTTCTCCTCTCTCTCTCTCTCTCTCTTTCTCTCTCTCTCTCTCTCTCTCTCTCTCTCTCTCTCTCTCT
>NC_068987.1:74670762-74673685 GCF_001194135.2 Octopus bimaculoides
ATATATATATATATATATATATATACATGTATATACGTAGCCGGTAATTCCCGGGAAAGCGGGGCTTATTCTTTGGTTCTGTTCTCATAATTGTTTCGCTAATCCAATAACAACAATACAAAGTATGTAGCCCTTAAAAAAGGTTTTTGTGCATTTACAGAGAATACACAGGATATTGTTCTTAGGAATTCCCAATAAGTTATGAATACCCAAATTGTGAAGTAAGTTATGTAATAACATGAAATTAGTTACCCGATAGTAAGCATTCAAATAAAGTAACCCCGAAAAGGGCTTTAATGCGTTCCCAGAGTATATAGAATATAGGAGGAAATACTAATAAGGTATGTATACTAAAATCGTGAAGCGTGTTACGTAATAACAGGCTAATTAGATATAACATAATAACAATTCAAAGTAAATAACTCTGAAAAAGGCTTTTGTGCGTTCCCAGAGAATATTACTTTCAGGAATGCTAGTGTTAGTATATTCGTGAATAAGTCACTAACCGAAATAAGTGGACCTATTGTTTAGGAAAATACTATTTACTTGCTTAAAGGTTGTACTGGATAAATTGCGAAAATGACTCTAACAGTTCAAATACTAAGAAATAACCATGCTCATTTTCATTTTTACCTAATAATTTAGGAAAATGAATGAGTTATTTCGCTTGGCTATATATAAGGATCCCTTCCAGAGGCGAATGAGTTATTTCCCTTGGTTTTTAAAATAAAATATATTAGATATATATAAGGATCCCTTCCAGAGACCCTATTATCGATTTTTTTCAACAATCTGAGTATGCTATGAGGTTTCCAGACATGAGTTCCACTCACGTATCAAGTTTCATCAAAATCGATAAAACGATGTAGGTGGAGTTAGCTAACAACTCCACAAACACACCCAGATATATATATATATATATATTCTGTTATTCTTTTATTTGTTTCAGTCATTTGACTGCGGCCATGCTGGAGCACCACCTTTAGTCGACCAAATCGACCGAGGACTTTTTCTTTGTAAGCCTAGTATTTATTCTATCGGTCTCTTTTGCCGAACCACTAAGTTACAGGGACGTAAACACACTAACATCGGTGGGGGTGCAAACACAGATACACACACACACACACACACCAAATTGAGTGTAGGTATCACTCATCCAAACATGCAGAATCTATTTTAATCAACTACTTATTGAGTATTTGCTCTCAGCTTTCGCCATTCTGCCAGATGCATTTACCATTTCAATGATGCAGTATCTTTCGCTTCATTCTACAATTTCTTAATCATTTTGATGTCTTTCCTAAGACTTACGTCGACCTATGTACGACATTTTGGATCAAGCTAGAAAGCCATGACATTCCATCTCTACAGGGAACACTGTATTCTGTCCTCGTTCTTTACGCGATTCCTTAAATCTATCATATTTTAGGTATTTCTTTTCATATACCCATTCCATATTGTTTCCCCAAAGCATTGTCAACACAACAATCAATGTCGACACAAACAGCAATCGTCGACACAGACAATCAATACAACGTCACTGTGTCAAAAAGTTACTTTGTTACTGCATTATTCAGAAATCTAGGTCTAGGCTTTCTTTTGTTTACACTCTTGCATTATCCTTTCTGGATAATGAATACAACATTGTTTTGATTGTTATGGAATTGATAGTACTACATTGCAAAGATTCTTAAAACTTTGTCATATTGACAGGCACATCCTGTGCTTCCAGAATATTCTCCAAAGATGCATAGTCTCTAGATACATTAATGTAACTCACCTCATCATGTACACTACTCTCAGAAGGAATCATCGTACACTACTCTCAGAAGGAATCACAATCAAACTGACTACAACTTTCACAATGTGCAACAAGATATTTTCCGTTTGCCCTGCAATTTCCCATGCTATCCATATAAATAGGCCTCTTAATCTTACAAATCCATTTGTTCTATATCTGGTCAAGACTAGCCTGCGATCTTTACACCGCATATACCAGCTCTTTAGTTTTTAGCTATTCTCAAGCTTCTCCCTGTCAACATTTTGGCTGGGTTGCAGAAAGAGTTAGGCGGGTGGTGAGCACAGACCCCCCCCCCCCAATAGAACCATGTGCTAAAAGGGGCTTGCTATTTTAAATCCACTACTACCGTTGTTAAAGGCAACTGGTGTTTTGCAGTACCACTACACAAAACAATTTCAGTAAAGCCCGATAGAAGACCAAACCGCTCTCGTAGTAACTTGTCAGCACACATTTTTCATTTTCCCCACTATTGTTCATAGTATTTTATGCACCGAATGTGATCATTAATTTGTCGGCAAAAATACAATGCTGATGACAACCTTCCAGTCAAACCGTAGTTGTCAGTAGTCGTTACTCATTATTTTAATTTATTATCAATTCTCCTCATGGGTAAATATTATGACAATTTCTGTAACCAATCTACTTTACCCACTATGTACCAAAACACATTTTAGTTGCTCTAAAATATATGTAGAGAAACTACCTATCGCCATTATATACAAAACTACCTATCGCCATTAGATACAAAACTACTATCGCCATTTTATACAAACAAACCATCTTCTCACTATTATATATAAACAAGCGCGGGCGTAGTAGAAAACATATTTCCCTGTCATCACATGACTGATTATTATTTGAAGCGGCAACTGCTTCGAACCGTTCCCGCCAGAACGCAAACTGACCAATCACGGCCTCTAATAAGGTCACGTGATAGAGTATTTTTCTGATGCCTTTGGAAGCCTACCACCAACTATAAATAGCCTAAATTCAGCGGCAAAATTCGTCTCGGTTCAGTTCTCTTAGAGACTGTTCCGTGTACCACACAGATCAGCAGCAGCAGTTCCAGCGACTACATCAACAGTATCTCCAGCTACGACTACCACCGACGTCGCCATCAGC
>NC_068987.1:74673910-74676122 GCF_001194135.2 Octopus bimaculoides
CAGACAAGAGCCCAGCCTGCGATAAACGTCTGTACTCAAGAACCCGGCTCGGCATGGAAGCCCTAACATCACAACTAGTGATCGCTCTGCCACACACACGCCTTAACTTCTTACATACAGACACATACCACTGTGTACTCTAAGAACTGGTACAAATGCTCACACGTGTTACTGACTCTTTCTATCTGCTGTATCTCACGCATTTATATACATTTGTGCACACACTCTTCTGTATACACACTATTCTTTATACGACGGCCTGTCTTTTATTATGTTTTCATTATATCACATTCACACTCACACACAGACATACATATTAACGCTACAATAAATATTTCTGTTATTCATTTCTATCGGTTGTTCTATCGTCTTTCATTACTGGCAATTTACGAAATCACTATGTTATCGAAGTATAACATATTCATATATATCATCTTTGATATAAATTTTGTGTTCGACCGTGTGACGCGTTTAAATAAAAGGAGTCCTTTTTTTTCCATTCGTCACCATTTCCCCTTTTGGGTTCGCACGGTCGTTCTTACATATACTTATGTCAAGAACTTTAATCCTTTCACGCATTAAACTCCATCGCACGTAATAGATCTTTTTTTTTTTCATCTATCCGATTAATAATCGAATTACAATACTTAGATGCCAACACAGATTACACTCTTGTGAGGTCTCGTTATGGTGAGTAAAGAATATGACATTATAAATACATAAAAATATCAATGCAAAAGTAACGTGTATTTTTTTCTTTTTTCTTAAATACGAACAATCCTACACAAATTCATGCATGTATACACAAAAACACAAGCATGCACGCATGCACACAATAGATTTTATTAACATAGTGACGTTTTAAATACAAATGATAACTGGAGGGGAAATATCCAAACTTGTCTGTGGTTTTAAAAAGAAAACTTGATAGTTAAGAAGATACTTTACTATTAAAAAGAAGACATTTTTTCGTACGATATTCAGTACATCATTATGTTAGTTATTTACCAAAATCAATGCTATTAGCTCATTTAAATTATTTCTCTAGCCTTATTTTATTGTTTAATCATGCCAAGTAGTTTGTTAGCTCGTAGTGTTGACTCGTCCTGTTTGTCTGAAACCAGTTTGATATTAAGCCTCCGTTCAGAATTCATCAAATCGAATCTTTCTAGCTCTCTTACAATTGGATTCGGGCTTTGGATTTTGATAACATGCTGTATGAGATGGCTGGTATGTGCAGAAGTCTGTTTCATATTAAACTTATTGCATACAGGCACCCACCACAAAGTAGGCACGTATAGGAGCATATAGACAAAATATTTGTGATTAATATAAATAACTCTCGGGAATATCTGCCAGTTATACAATTGTAATGTTTTGAGAAAGCAGTAGAGTGACAGAAACGATGAAACCCCGAACTAAATGACTTAGGGTATTTAGTTTCGTCTCTCTTCGTTCTGTATTCAAATCCAACCAGAAGCAGCTGTGCCTTTCATCTCTCCGACAATGTGACTACAAGCAATGTGCTGGAGGTTGGAATCAAATAACTCTATTTCTACATTTCACTCATTGCAAATTTATAGCCTTAAACCAATGCCAAGAATCAAGGTACTTTAAGAAAAAAAAACTAGATAGATTAATGTAGCGGTATAAGAACAAAGAATAAGTGTAGGTCGTGTAGAGAACTAGTCTTTTAGATATTTTCAAAGGAGTACAAAAAATAATAGGTCTACGGGATGATGTCTCTGGAGGACTTTTGTTAGGTCTGATATTGTTGTGGAACTTATTTAGTCTCAATTTCTTGCTATTTGACAACGTTGACAGTAGTTGAATATCAGTGCTGGCATTTCTAGAGGTCCTAAGGGACTTCAGTCGTGTAACTTTTGATTTTTCTTGTTCTTTGCTTTACTTCTTTTCTGAAGCATTTTTTTTTTTTTTTTTCAGAAAAAAGACGACTGCTTGGTCGTGATTTAGGAAATTTAAGTCATGTCTTATGATTCTGTCTCTCCTGCATCGTTACTGGTGGCAGTTGATCTTACGAAAAACAACAGCACACATATAAATAAATACATATATACATACATATACACACGAATATGTACGCATATACTTATGTACACACATACATGCATATGCAAACATACATACAAGCATATCCACACACACACACACACACACACACACACACACACACACACACACACACACACAC
>NC_068987.1:74676617-74680738 GCF_001194135.2 Octopus bimaculoides
GGGCTTAAACCATCGTCCAGTTCAACATCACCGCCACCTTCCCCTTCAGTTCACTCCATTGCAAACATCAGGAGCAGAACTCTGGTCTGAGAATATCAAAGATAATCATCCTTTTACTCCACTCAATTTCAGAGTTTCGGTAAAAGTCAAGGGCGCTGAATTTTCTTCTTGTGAAAAGGTATTCCAACATAAATAAAACTATACAGACTAAAACGCTATTTTGATAGTTTCCCTGATACTCACTGTTGCTGTTGGCACTCCGTCGCTTACGACGTCGAAGGTTCCAGTTGATCCGACCAACGGAACAGCCTGCTCGTGAAATTAACGCGCAAGTGGCTGAGCACCCCGTAGACACGTATACTTTAATGTAGTTCTCAGGGAGATTCAGCGTGACAAGGCTGGCCCTTTGAAATACAGATACAACAGAAACAGGGAGAAAGAGTGAAAGTTGTGGTGAAAGAATACAGCAGGGTTCGCCACCAGCCCCTGCCAGATCCTCGTGGAGCTTTAGCTGGTTTCGCTCAATGAACACTCACAACGCCCGGTCTGGGAATTGAAACCGCGATCCTACGACCACGAGTCTGCTGCCCTAACCACTGGGCCATTGCGCCTCCACATCTCAATGGATAGTTCATGTTAAACAAGAAAAAAATTACAGGGGAGACTATCGCAAAATTTTAATTAGTTAAATTGAGTAATTATTGAACGAGGTGGGGAGTGAGTCTGATCTTTAGTGATACGGTGACTAAATTAAACAGGACTGATTTTTATAATGTTGCTTATGACCACAAAATATAAAACAACCATGCTGTATTATGAAAGTCAGCTGTTCCCTTGAGGTCAATGTGGGTAGTAAAATACAGGAGTGGGAACACACTGATGAGACCTCATGAGAAAAATATTGTTTAACTGTCGGATAATAAAAGATACTTTTCGCAGTGGTGAGTTTCGCTTTTATGATCAAGGCTGGCACTGAACGCTAACACCGATACAAACAGTAATTACCAACGTCAACGGTGCTAAAAATACGTCAGCTAAAACGGCTTAAGTATTTCTCTCTCTCTCTTCTCTTGGCCTTTATATTTAGACCAAGGTTTATAATGGTACTACACCTAAAAAGAAAACCCGTAAGGGTCCTTTCATCGGTATATAAAGCAATTAAAGAGTTACTGGAACAAAATCCGGATCTTTCTGAATTGACGGGCACCGCTTTTCATTTATGTTTTATGTAGTGTTTTTGGTACCGAAACACTTTCAAACTTCGTATACTTGTATGCTTTGTGTTATAGAACAAATAAAAATTTTTGTATTCGAAGTTATTTCATGTAAAAATATTGTCGTATTTCGGTAATTTCAACCAATCACTGACGTTTATTGAGGTGAAAACAATTACTGCTATGAAATATAAACAACATATTCTAGCGATGTAATGGGATCTTTTCCCTTGAATAAAATTAGTGCCGTTGTTTGTCAACAACAACTATCGGCGGTACTGTGGTGCCCGTCAATTCAGAAAGATCCCAAATTTCAACCACTTCAACAATGCGCTGTTGTTGATTGTTTTTTTTTGGGGGGGGGGGCTTTTTCCTTTTTAGAAATTTGTCACAGGTAGCAATTATTCTTCTAACTCCTGTGATAACCAAAGTGATTACAGAAGAGAGCGATTAATACGTAAACAAATCTCCCGACCACGTCGCTAATACTCACACCCTCACTTCAACTCGCATATCTTTCTGCACGAAAGTGATTTAATAGATAACTGTAGAAAATATGTAATTTTAAAACAATTTAAAACCGTAGTTTGAGCAGAATATTTCTAAATTCTCTCTCGTGTCATGAGACAACGGTCTATTTTGCAGAAGCGAGGAAAATAAACGTAATGTTAAAAATTATTGATGATACAGTTCGTTGCAGACTATAAAACTTATAATGGTTGTGAAATCAGTCGTTCTGTTATACAACTGCCGGTTCGGTTCGCGATTTCCATCCCCCTCTCTCTCTCCCGCTCTCCCCCTCTCTCTCCCTGCCCCCTCTCTGTTTCTCTTTTTCTCTTTCTTCATTCCTTCTCTCTTCTACTTCTTCTCTTTCCTATCTTGCCTTTTTCTTTTTCTCATTCATTCTTACTTTCTGTGTCTTCTCTCTCTCTCCCATTTTCGTTTACTCAGGAAGGCGCAAATTCAAGGGCTGCCACAGGCAGCACACATTCTAGCGACGTCACTGCTTATTCAGTGCATAAAACAATGGGTCGTGTACTAGGGTGTGATAACAAATACTGGAGAATCAACATCTACATGTGTATAACTATCATCTGGAGAAACACGTAGTAGATATCTGCAGTGCATGTGGTAAGTACTTAACTCTACGTAAGCAGCCTAAGTAGAAAATGAAACCACAAAATCAGGAGTGTAGCTAACAGTATAACGTGTAAAGCGAATAATCTCACAGCACTCCAACTACCTTATAAAAACTGACTCAAATAAGATTCTACACCAAAAGTCTTAAGGGAAATCATTTTAAAACGTGAACTCAAGATACTGGATGAAAAAACGAATAAATAAAAAAAAAAGAATACTTCAACGAAAAGACGTTGCCCAAAAGACTGCTTCTAATTTACCAGATACGTATCAGAGGATGAAGAACGACAATATCTACATAAAAAGAACCCTTTTTAGGAATATCGTACATCGTTTTGGTCTAAGATTTGGAATGAAAGGAAAGGTTTCAATCAGGATTTATCATGGATAAATGTAATCAAGAAGAAATACTATATCAGCATCAACAGCAGGACTCACAAAACCCTACTTTGAAACTTCACCATAGCTGTGAGAAATTTGCATAATGAGAAAGCACCAAGAAAAGAACTAATAGTTGGAAACTGATGCGAGGTATTGGCGTGCTACAGAAAACCATTGATATACATGTTTAAAAGATTTATGGCTGGCCAAATTCACAAATGGAATTAGCTAGCCATAGCACGGACAAATCTTATAGCGAAGAAGGAAAATTCTGACTTGACAAAAAGATTATAAACATATTGTTCGCATAAATAGTATGTATATATTATTTTAAGCAAGCGATTTAAATAAGGCTCCCATACAGACGTTCCCCTAGGAAACATGATTCATTTATAGCATTGCTATAACAAGAAATTCACTCAATCCAAGACTTGTGAAAAGCAGTGTATATTTTCACTGCGTCATCATTCTCATTTTCAGTTCTTTCTTTGAGACATAAGTTACCCCTGGACAGTAACTCTCTTTCGTCTTCTGTCTCTACCACTGTATATACAACTTCCTGTAATAAATCCAAAGTAGCATCTTAAACATTCACTTCTTTGCATCAACGAATTCAAATCTAAATTTATAATCAAGATAAAACAGTTCGAAGTTCTGTATCAAGTAACCATAAAAATAGATACACACACACACACACACACACACACACACACACACACACACATGTATTCTTTTATTCTTTTATTTGTTTCAGTCATTTGACTGCGGCCATTCTGGAGCACGCCATTTGTCGAGCAAATCGACTCCAGGACTTATTCTTTGTAATCCTAGTACATATTCTATCGGTCTTTTTTGCCGAACTGCTAGGTTACGGGGACGTATTCACACCAGTATCGATTGTCAAGCGATGTTGGGGGGACAAACACAGACACACATGTGTGTATGGGCATGTACATATACATGTTTGTGTGAGTGTGTACGTTTGTAGACGTTATGTACCCAGGAGGTTTTTATGTCTATGTATTGTGAGAATATGGTTGCGTGTAGTTTCTATCTTTTTTTTCCTACCTATTACAGTAACTTCCCTTTTATTCAACAGTTTTTTATAGCGTCTATTGTCATAATAACTGATGAAAATGCATCGTAGCTCTTACCTCCGGCATTTGAAACTCTGAGTCTTATTTTGACAACTTACTGATTTCCTAAACTATACATATATATACGACGGGCTTCTTTCAGGTTCCATCTACCAAATCCACTCGTAAGGCTTCGGTCGGCCCGAGGCTATAGTAGAAGACACTTGCCCAAGATGCCACGCAAGCTACTTACCACACAGCCACTCATATATATATATATGTGTGTGTGTGTGTGTGTGTGTGTGTGTGT
>NC_068987.1:74681033-74684841 GCF_001194135.2 Octopus bimaculoides
TATAGTGGCTTCATGCAGGCATAGCGTGGATTCGATCCTCGATCGCTAAATTTTACATAACAGTTCAACAGCACTTTTCTCACGGTAAAACAATAGTTTTTCTGTGAGTGACACCAGTTACATTGGCCAGATGCCTTCCTTAAGCAGAATAATATCTTTGCCACTTGACCCTTCTAACCTCTTCTAGGCCACCAAAAGCTAGAATAGAGGTAACAGACCGCCAACGAAATTCATTGTTCACAACAATATGTCTCTCCTTCTAACCAGTTTGGATAATTATAAATGCTAAGACACCGAAGGAAAAAGTTAGTTGGTAAAAAGATGACGCAGAGGCGACCACAGGCAGAATCTAGTTAGTAAGATAATTCAACTGAGAGAAGACTTACATTGAGAATGTCAACTATGATACAGTGTCTTATCACAACATCGCTGCTGTTTAAATGTCAGGCACAATAAAGGCATCATTTTATGGACTTCCTACACTTAACATTCACTCTATCTTCCTCTAATTCCAAGTTAAGCAGCTAGCAGTTGACCAAATATAAACAGCAACAACATACAAGATAATTCTATTGTTTTCATATGATGCACACACCTGTTCGTCGAGCCATGGCATTATACAAAGTAACGGTAAATAAATATTTCTTTACAACTTCAAATAATGTTCTTCTTCCATTTTGCACATCTGCAACAGCAACACCTGATACAACCGCTAGCTGCCAACTTCAATATACATCATAATGCAAACCGTTGCACTGGCAACCAACACCTTAACAACAACCGTTACAATTGGTGACCCCTACCGTTACAATTGGCAACCAACACCTTAACCCCATCGTTACACTGCTGACCCCGTCTAATATATGTATGTGTGTGTGTTTGTGTATGTATATATATGCGTGTGTGTGTGTGTGTGTGTGTGTGTGTGTATAGATAGATAGATAGATAGATAGATAGATAGATAGATAGATAGATAGGCGCAGGCGTTGGTGTGTGGTAAGAAGCTTGCTTTGGCACATCGTAACCACATGGTCCCGGGTTCAGTTCCACTCTGTGGCACCTTGGGCAAGTGTCTTCTACTATAGCCTTGAGCAGATCAAAGACTTGTGACGGAAATTGAGAAAAGCCCGTCGTATATATATATATATATATATATATATATATATATATATCTGTAAAATATGTGACATATATAAATGTGTGCACGTTCCTTCACAGATAGTGTTGGTGTGTTTACGTCCCCATAACTTAGCGGTTCGGCAAAATGAGAAATAGAGTCCTAGGATCGATTTATTCGACTAAAAATTCTTCAAGGCAGTGTCCCAACGTGACTGCTCTCTAATGACTGAAACAAGTACAATATGAAAGATGTACATAGATAAATTGTTATACATATAGTATGTAGCAACATTTAAAAGTAATTTTCCGTTTTCTGTTTTTTGCAATCGAATGTTTTCTCAGTTTCATTTTCTGTTTCATTGATAGTCAATTTCTACTCACTTTCTCTGCTTGCCTACCTGTCTTCATCTATCTAAATACACCTGGTATTTTATATCCCTTCTCTCTCTCTCTCTCTCTCTCTCTCTCTCTCTCTCTCTCTCTCTCTCTCTCTCTCTCTCTCTTTCTCTCTCTCTCTTCCTCGAATACTTGACTACAGAGGAATTTCGTTCCATTGATGTAAAAACCCGTAAGATCCTAGCATAAACTGGAAATTTCCGCAGGAATAGAGACATCGATATGTTCTACTTGAGAACAAAAAACGAGGAAACTACGAAAGTCTGGAGAGTCGTTGAGTGTCGTATGGTATTATTCAGGCACTATCTGTTAAACTACAATAGCCAAAACATCAACAAAATGCTCAATAGTGAAAATATCTTCATCTTACGGGTCACGAGCAAACTCATAAAGAATCATTTAGTTCTTGAAGATGTTCCATGTTACCACAGAACCGCCTAATGAACCAAACTCAACAATGCATGAGTATGTTTCCAGTAAATTTCAGTCATACCAAGACCGACGAGATATGTAACACTTCTTCATTTCGTAGCCAGCGTATCACTTCACATTCAGAAATTATACTTTTGTAATCTAAGTGCAAGATAGAGCTTAAAAAAACATACCTGTTGAACAAAAATCACAGTGAAGCGCTTGAACCCCCAACATGAGTAAGATCTTCCATTGATATGTGACATTTTGGTTACATGTGATAAGCAGCTGCTTGCAAATGTCACCAAGGTACTACCTTCCGATGTGGCATGACTTTGTTGCTAAAACAATATACAATGCCATTTGTAGGAAAATAATACTCTGGGACAAATATATAAAATATTTCTGATATTCAGTACATTCCCATCAAAACATCCGGCAAAGGCAAACAAAACAGGCTTGATATAGTTTTTAGGGTTAGAAGAAGAGGAAAATGCATAAACTGTTGTGAAAGATCAGCAACGCAAAAGATCTATTTCTTTTAAAATCAACGAGAACACCTATAGACATCTGATCGAAAGCCGTATCTTCTCCACCATGAATATTGATGCATCACGAATATTTGTAGTTTTTTGGTAACTGAACTAGGTAATAGTCATTCTGAAAATTCAATTTGTTAGCAGAATAATGAAAATATACAAAACTTTTTTAAAAGCCAACTTCAACTATTTACTGTTTTTATTATTCAAGTTCTACGAAGGCGGTGAGCTGGCAGAATCACTAGAGTATTGGACAAGATGCTTAGCAACATTTTTTCTAGCTATTTACGTTCAAATGTCACCGAGGTCGATTTCTGCCTTTCATTCTTTCGAAGCCGATAAAATAAGTACCAATTGGAGCACTAGGATGAATGTAATCGACTGATCTATGTATATATATATATATATATCCAAAATTAGGGAATGGAGTAGATAAAATCCAGGCTATATATGATTCATAGCTAGCAGAATCTCGGAAGTAGTAATTATTTAAACGAGGGGGTAATCCGATGCGGGGAAAAATTACAACCTTCTGCGTCAATAAACCACTATTCCTCCTGAAAGTAGTTCTTTGTACTCTCTACGGACTACTCGAAGCTTACTATCTTCTTCCACCTTGATCTTTGGATTTTACCTTTGCACGCACACGCACACACACACACACACACACACACACATATATATATCTATAAATATATATATATATCTACTGGTGAAAAATTTCCAGTTATTCCATCCACGACTATAACTTTAGATATCCACCTACAGTTCTTGAAGCACTTAGATACATGAGTTACTCTTTCAGTGTCAATCTAGAGTAACTCGGTTGCACAAAACCAATCAAGAGATTACAGATACAAGCTATCAAAGCACCATCAAAATATGTAAAACATTTAAGAAGTTTAGCCAGTTGTGTTTGCATTTGCCGGAAGTTTTGATGGGAATGCTTCCCAACATTTTTTATACTGTAACATATGTACTGAACATCAGAAATATTTTATATATTTGTCCCAGAGTATTATTTTCCTACAAATGGCATTGTATATTGTTTTAGCAACAACGTCATGTCACATCGGAAGGTGACATTTGCAAGCAGCTGCTGATTACATGTGACCAAAATGTCACATATCAATCGAAGATATTACTACTGTTGGGGGTTCAAGTGCTTCACAATGTTTTCTGTTCAACAGGTGTATTTTTAAAATTCTACTCTGCACTTGGGTTGCAAAAGAATAAATTTCTGATTGTATATGTGAATCTTATTACAAAAATTCATATACACAATGCATCCATGTTTGTGTGTGCACGTATATATATATATATATATATATATATATATATAT
>NC_068987.1:74685216-74688151 GCF_001194135.2 Octopus bimaculoides
CTCTCTCTCTCTCTCTCTCTCTCTCTCAAAAACACTGGAAAATCCTACTTAACACTACAACAAAATCGACAAGCTATACCAAAATACTACGGAAAACATAGACCATAGAGGGAATAAACTAGATTAGTATGGAGCACTGATACTTTCATAACATCTCACCATGACAGCTACCTTCATGCATTCCAGGTGCAATAACCCCCACCCACATATCTTCTACACTTTGTACCTTCTACAAAGAAAGACAAATCATCAACTGACAAGAACGTAGTCTTCGCAAAACCCAAATAAGTCACATCACTGCTCATTGTGATAGAATGACCTCTCATTTGACACGGCGTTGCAGCCAGAACAATCTCGAACAGAGTAAAAGGAAATGGTAACAAATAAAGATAAAATTAGTGAAACCGATAGACCAAAAGTATATCAGGGAAGCGTAAAATATAAACAGCGACTGAATTAAAACAATTGATTTTATAATGTTGTTTATGACCACAAAATAAATAATAAACATACTCTATTGCGTAAGTCAGCTGTCCCCTTGAGGTCAATGTGGGTAGTGAAATACAGGAGAGGAAACAATGATGGACCATGGATGAGGTGCCTGCAAACCCGATGGTCAAAATGCATTGACTTCTTATAATTGGAGCCGCAAGATATGTACCAATTCACAAAATACTGGTCACATATGTTTCCCTCCGAAAGAATTACAATGGCACCTTCGTAAGTGCAAAGTAATTCCTGATCTATACTCGTGTTGGATTTGGTCTAGGGTTTCAGTCTTCTAAATTTAAGAAGCTTGCCGTCAGTGCAGCATTATGAAATTGCTGTCATTCTAGGTGTTCCTGAAAACGTTTTCACGCATGGCATTGAGGTACAAAACACAACTTAAAGGAGTTGGTACGAAGACACACACCCCCATCCCACCCCACTCATCCACACACGCACAACACAGACACACATCTTTTTCAATCTAGTGTTCGTTTGAAAATTATCAGTAACCATCTGCTTCATTGGGATGGAACAAGTGCACCGTCATGTAGTATTGCAATTAGGCTAATGAGTATTCCAGATGCACCTATTTTCAGCAGCACAGTTTACAACACGGTTTACAGTGTAGAAGGCCATCTTCTAGTTGATGAAGATAATATAGAGAAGTGATATTTTCTTGATAATTCTCTAGTATCTGTCTCAGAATGACAAATCATATCGGTACCTCTACTGCACACACTTGCAAGTACGTGCACACATATACAGATACATAGATAAAAATACAGGGATCCACACAGCTATGATATGCCAGCATACATACATACATACATACATACATACATACATTCATGCATACATACATGACTACCTAGTTATGGTATCTAATTCTTATGAAGGACCCTTATTTGTGAGCTACAAACCGGCTCTCTTATTTAACTATGTTCATTTTCAAGCACAAAGTCCGATCTATTGTTTTATGCTGATAGCTTCCCTATTACTATTTATTCTTATTTATTGAAGCTCTCAAGGTGTTAGGGATACAGATAAAACAAAATCGTAGTATGAGATCAAAATGGAACTCAAAGCAGTAGGAAGCTCATGCAATATCAATCAATCATTTGGTTAGAGTACTGTTAACGACTGTACGACTTAACATTAGTTCCAAAATTTCGCAGAGACGCACTTAAAATCAATGGGATGCCACCGCATAACTTGGCACTAAAACTGAGTGCTCCCATTATGTTGCTTAGGAACCTTGACCCATCTCACTTGTGTAATGAATCTTGCTTATTTTTTACTTCCATGAAGCCCCTTGTCCTACAGGCAACAATCATAACAGGTAGTCACAAAAGAGAAAATGTCTTTATTCCAAAAAATCCTCTCATACCTACAGATATTCCACTTGAATTTAAGAGGCTTCAGTTTCCAGTCAAACTAAGTTTTGGTATTTCACTTAACAAATCTCAGGGTCAATCCTTCAACGTAGTTGGACTTGATCTCTCTACTACATGCTTCTCCCACGGCCAACTTTATGTTGGTCGCTCGCGACTTCGAAGCAACAACAATTTATTCATTTCGACACCAACAAAACATTACACAATGAATACTGTTCTAAATTCTATTATCATTACAATTTGGATATTTTAAAATAAAATATAGATATTTTGAAATGATTATGAGTATATATCTTTATATTTAATGTTTACTAATCTGAATAAGAACAGCAGTAACCAGGGCAACGCCGGATCCTTTAGCTAGTGTGTGTAAATATATATATATATATATATATATATATATATAATACTGCAACGTAACAAAAACAGTGTAAAAAGAAACAACATAGAAACAACACAATGCCATGAATAAGGTATTAATTTAACGCTTGCAAGAAAAGAAAGAAGAAATTGTCAAAGTTTCAGATTGAATGACAACTGCATGTCATTTCGTCCGTCGATCTAACATGTCTGTCAGTTCACCGCCTGTGTGGATATATGTGTGTGAGTGTGTGCGTGCGTGCGTGCGTGCGTGCGTGCGTGCGTGCGTGTGTGTGTTCGTACGTGTGTATGTGTGTGGGTACGTATTCAAATATGCAAATTGCCTCTGTACTCCAGTGTGTTATATGTTAGTATACATGTTTTTGTATACTCACGCAAAATACGACTCAGATATAGATGCACACACGAAGTCCCATACAGGTTTTTACGCTCACATGAGTTTCTGTGTTAAAGAGCATAAAGAATACCACACACACGTACACGCATATCCGTGAACGTTTGTGTGTGTGTGTGAGATGTCATCCATACATTCACACACACATATACACGCACACAAATATACTTGTATATGCAAATATGTAAACTCAAAACATTATGTATATAGTGTGTGTGTGTGTGTGTGTGTGTGTGTGTGTGTGTGTGTGTGCGTGTATGTGCACACACACACACAC
>NC_068987.1:74689248-74693069 GCF_001194135.2 Octopus bimaculoides
GGTGAGAGAAATTTATGATCACAGTCGCCATTTTCTTTTTTAAATGTAGAAACTTAAAACCAAATCTTTTCAGCAACAAGTCCGAACCACCACCGGCTCTATATACATACTATACATACGTACATTGTGTGTGTGTGGGGGGGGGGGCGTATGTGTGTGTGTATGTGTGTGTGCATTGTGCATATGTATTTATGCGTGTGGTATTAAAAGCACGTCAATTTTCTACTATTCATCTTTTTCATTAAGGTTCTTTTTCATATTCATGAATGTTTTAAACAAACTGCAAGAGACTTGTATAAAAATGTGAAACACTTCAATGAAAATGATAAAATTCTTGTTTATAAAACATGTTTAAAGAGTAGCTATTCCCTATATATATATGTACTAAGTTAAAGATGTATTAATTTATTGTTACATAGCTTTAAGCTCAATGTTTATAGCAAAAAAAAATCTTTGTTTATGGACAAGAGTTGTGTGGGCCACTATGGTATTGTTCCGGCAATTTCCGGTTGCACTTGCGCATAGAATATGATGTAAGGAAGCATAACACTCTGCTTCTAAAAATATACAGAGTCTTTGAACATAGAACTATATAACTAACCCAATTCAACTAAGAATGTTGTCTTATTATCAATAATTATTATATGAACTTATAGAGAATGTCGTAAAGCGTAAGGTTTGGAAGATCTTTTTTCACGGTCCAAACATATAACTTCGGTATAAATCATTGCCTTCAGATTAAGATTCTTGAAACATTTGAATTTGACTTCTTAGAGAAGACTAGGTCATGTACTCAAGCAGCAACTCCATTAATTATCCGGACATTATTTTTCATAGATCTGACGTGATATTTAATATGGTACAGTTCGCGAGTGTCTCGACCGGTGATCAGACTGGAAGTGACCATTCAAATAAATAAATAAATAAATAAAAATAAAATATGGCCATTCAAGCGAAATCTAACGCCGTATGAGTGACTATTTGCAGAAAATGGATGATGCGCTTCTCGCCTGAAGGGCCAATACTCCCGAGGAAGGCTACACACCAGGGCAAGTGTATAGTATTGATGATACAAGTTTTGTTTTGGATCTACATCCCTGCTAGGTCTTCTCAAGGAAGAAAAATCAATTCTAAGCTTCAAGGCTTCTAAAAGTTCTTTGGTGCTTCTTGTAATAGAATATGCTTTGGTGATATGAAATTAAAGCCTTTGCTTGTTTATCACTCTAAAAATCTAAGAGCTTAGAAGGGCTATGCTAAGTTTAATATGCAGGATGTCCCCTAAAAATTGACATCATTTCGGAGTCAAATGATAGTCAATTCTCGCTCAATTGAACTCAAATTTTAACAAAGCGTGTATAAAATAATTAAATTTGGATCAGGCATGCCAATGATAATGACAATGTACTGTTGAAATGGCCACCACACTCACATGACTTGACATCTTGTGATTTTTTTCTATGGGGCTATGTGAAAGGGTTGCTCTATATTCCCCATCTTCCTACAAGCCTAGAGGAACTCAAGCAGAAAATCACTGAGGTGCTGGAGAATGTTACGCAAGACAAGCTACAGCATGTTTAGCAGGAGCTGGACTACCGACTTGACGTGTGTCGTGTCACGGGCGGTGTTCATATTGAACATTTGTGAAGCATTGGGGAACCGGTTATAAAATCTACATCCTTCTGAATCTTTTGTTCGAATTTTGATAAATAGATCTTTTATTATTCAACATGAAGCTTATTTAATTTTGTTTGCCTAGGACATGTAGTTACTCAGATATTCACATTTCAAATGATGTCAATTTTGGAGAGACACCTCCTGTATATAGGTTTAAGTATTCAAATAAGGCTTGAATAACTACGAGCCTTGTTTAGAAACATCATCATCATCATCATCATCATCATCTTTAGGATGCACGTACCCTAACGGAGCCTTTCTGAAAATCTGAAGGCGTGTAAACATAGTTGTACGCTATCTTTTTCTGGGTATTTCAATTGTTAGGTCTCTTTTGCATATTTCAAGTTCATCTCGTTAGAGTTACATCTTTCTACCGAGCCTGTTAGCGTTAATTACTTTATTTCCGTTTTAATTTCCAAGTTGAGTTCACGTTTTAGGAATATCTTAGTTCCTTAAATAAATTCCTTCTGATTAGTTCTTTCATCGTTTGTTCCCCTTCGTCGGTACACGCACGCACACACACACACACACACACACACACACACACGCATACACACGTGCACACGTACAGAGAGAGGAAGAGAGAGAGAGGGGGGGGAGAAAGTGGACTGAGTGTCCAATATCTCTCAAAACTGGACAGTTGGTCCAAATACTTGCAACAAAGCGCGAGGTGATGACAAGTTTGTGTTTACGACTCATGTAGGACTTGTCAGAATTTGAACTCAGAACAAAAAGAATCGGAATAAATAAATAGCACGATACATCCTGTCCGATGTTTTCATAGTTCCGCCAATCCACCACCTTGGACTGGTACTTTATAAATCGATTTCGAAAGAATGAAAGACAAAGTTAGCCTCGATGACATTTGAACTCAGAGCACAGAGATTTGGAACAAATTCCGCGAAACATCCTGTTTGACGCTCTAACGACTCAGCCAATTACGTGAGGTGTGTGTGTGTGTGTGTGTGTGTGTGAGCGTGTGTGTGTGTGTGTTCCTAATTCCTTTCATGTGTGGCTGATTTCGTTATCAGTATCTATCGATATGGTGACCCATCTTCTTTGGACGTGCCTCCGGTGCATTTGGCAATCCCAAACTCAATACTGAAGTTACACCCATTAAGCTTTAGTCTAGAAAAGATTTTCATACTACAACTCGGATTCTGCTTGTAACTTGATATTACTTAATATTATTCACATAGAACATGCAGCTATAGAGCATGGACCCTCTGACACATTGTATTTGGAATATTCCTGTTGTCGACGTCGATTTTGACTTTCATTCTTCAGGATCGATACAATAAGTAGTTTTGCCACACGAGTATTGTGGTGAAACTTCTTCAGATACCTACAGACATTTTAAGGAACATCCCGCTCGCTAGTGCTAATGGGCCACTGGAAAGGCATCTTGAAAGAAAACTGGACTCGTATGATTTGGAAATTGCTGTTTTTTTATTGTCACGACATAAAAGCGAACCATTTTTGCATTGTGTCGTTACGTGTGATGAAAAATGGATTCTTTTCAACAAGAGCAAGCGTTCTGCTTGGTGGTTGGATAGAGACGAAATGCCAAAACACAATCCAAAAAAGAATATTCACCGAAAAAAGCTAACGGTGTCTGTTTGGTGGTCCAGCGCTGGTGTCATTCACTACAGCTTCATGAAACCTGGTAAGACAATTACAGCGGATGAATACATCAAGCAATTGGATTAAATGATTGGTGAACTTGCAATTAAACAACCTATATTAGTCGATAGAGACAGGCCAATTCTCTTTCAAGACGATGCTCGACCACATGTTACACAAGGAACGCTACTCAAGTTACAGGAACTGAATTTGGAACTACTCTGTCATCCACCATACTCACCAGACCTTGCACCAACGGACTATCACGTTTTCCAGGCATTAGACAACTTCTTGCCAAGAAAACTTTAAATCTGAAGAAGATGCAAAAACAGCCCTTCGTGATTTCATCACCTCTTGCTCTCCAGTATTCTTCGCTGCCAGCATAAATAAGCTAGCGATAAAATGGCAAAATTGTGTTGATAATTTAGGTGCATACTTTGATTAACTGCATTGCTTTTTGTTGAGATAAAATAAAATAAACTTTTAGTTCAAAATCGGACATTTCATTCTTAATGACCTGATCA
>NC_068987.1:74693317-74693591 GCF_001194135.2 Octopus bimaculoides
ATACCAGCCTCCCCTCTCAACGCCACCGTATTTTATATTAATTGTATTTCGGCCAGAGTTCTTTCGTCACACTTCTGTGACCTCATCAGTGGTCCTTTGCTTTCTTCTTTCTTTTTTGTGTGTCTCTCCTTACAAATCATCTGCCATTTTGTATTCCTATTGTATGTGTCTTTATTTGCGCATGCGTATCCCCTGTTTATACACGAACGTGTATAAACAAGGGATACTGATAATACAAGCACATTCCCACACACACACACTGACTAAACATATA
>NC_068987.1:74694071-74697997 GCF_001194135.2 Octopus bimaculoides
AAAGTAAGATATATATATATAATACAAATAATATGTGAGTATATGCATATATGCGTACATGTATGTACATACCTACATCTACATGTATATATAGATGCATATCTGGGTACAGGACGTTACAAAAAACGTGGACAAAATGAGAAACAAAACATAAACAGAGCACAGAAAACACATAGGCCACATAGAGAACATTTCCTTCATTAGCTGCCACCATTCTAAAACTAAGCGTTTCGAAGAGTTAGTGCAGGATGCATTGTTAGAATGGCTCTTCCCGCGGAAGAGATGACCCGCAAGTTGTTCTTCTTCAATTACTATCGCAAACAGAAGTAGCTTTCTTCAACCGAATACACGTCGTTGATTGGTTGAAATTACCCAAATACAACTTTAACACGAAATAACTTCTAAAATACGTAATTTGGTCAAAAACGTTCAGAGTAAACCGTGTTCTACGTGAGAAATTCTACCAGTATTCGAAGTTTCAAACTGTTTAGTTAAAAAAAATTAATTAAAAAATCTGTGATTGAGATGGAATAGATCCAATTTTGGTGCTTCATTTAAGGCCTATTTAGCTGTTATTTTAGCACATCTCTCGACCTCATGCGTTTTCATGTGTTTTAAGCATTTTAAAAGCAAAAAATGACCATGTGGCTGAACAGAACAGCAACAGACGAGTAAGCAGCTTGGTAACAGCTCGGCTTGTTACTATGAAAACAAGCATCTATATGTCTGGTTTCCGATTGGCTAAAATTATCCAAAATTTGCAGACGTAATAAGCTACTAACTCTTCATTTATTGATTTATGGCGAAAATGAATTTCATGTCAACAATTACCATACAAAAGTACATCAACATACCAAATATGAAATCAATTGGAACAAAATTGAAGAAATTGAAAAGTAGCAGCCAAACAGAAAAGATCTTTTCTGATCACTTTAGATAGTCGCTTGAATACTAGAGGACCTCTAAATAAGAGATTGGTACAATAGAGTGTTTTTGCATGTGATTTCGAAGGTGGTATATTTGGAAGCTGACAGGATATAACAGTTCAAGCATTAAAATTCTTTCTAATGATGCAGTTTAGAACATACCCCTCCAGGATTTTCCATACATCTGTGATAGTATATCTCCTACTTTAGTGTCCAAGAAAGCAGGGACGCAGCGCTTTCAGACGTTCCCAGTAATTAAGACTTTTAACTGAAGGTATTTTACTGGTGAAGGTTCCTTGTACCCTTTCCGTTTCTTCTATGAATCCGGATGAATTAGGACCCTAAAGCTATGAGCAATAATCTAATCTGTTCAGGACTAAGATTTTCCATAGTCAGCATAACTATCAGTTCTCTTGTCACAATGCTTTGTAGGATCCATCGTAAGAGATGCCTGCATTTAGAGGCCAGTTTACTGATGTGCCTGATGAAAGATGTATCATTTGACGTAATTACTCTTAAGTCACGTATATCATTAACGCTCTGAATCATTGTGTTATCTGGTGTCAAATATTGTGATTTGTGAGTATTCCCTCTGTAATGAAGAACCTGAAATATTAATGTACTAAATTCCATATTGTTTCTCTGTACATTGATAAATGAAATTTAGCTCATAGCATCGATATTTTTGTGTCATCGATGTAGCTCGTTAGGTTAACTGAGTGCACTTGTGACACTATACCTGACAGGATGATAAATAATAATATTACTAGAACTGTTCCTTGAGGTATACCACTAATTACAAGTAACTTAGCAGAGAGAAAACCATGTTCAGTAGCGAATTGACCCCTATCAAGTAGGAAGTTAAAGAACCATTCTACGAGTTTTCCTGTGATACCGAGATCCCTTAACTTATGACAGATGATTCCATGATTGATCTTGTCAAACGACTTAACAAAATCAAAGTATACACAGTCACTGTTCTTTCCCCTCAAGAGATTACTGAGGATAGTGCCATGGTGCTGTAATGGTTGTGACAAGCAGCATTGTCGACTCTGAAAATCATGCTGTGTGTCATCTTGTTTTCCTCAAGGTATGTAATTAATATTTTTCAGACAAAGAGTTTGGTAATTTTAGATGTGTGAGATGTGAGAGAAACAGGTATGTAATTTTTAGCTTCAGCCCTGCTACCTCCTAAGTGTATAGATCTTAATATTGAGTCTTTCCGTAGTCCCGGGAATATGTCAGTATAGGCGACTTTTGAAATAGTACCTTTAATAATTTCACGAGGTTGTTTTTGCACTTTTTTAGCAGTATTGCTGAGGGACAATCTGATCCAGATGCTGAGTTTGAATCTAAGTCATTAATAGCTGCATGTATATCATCTTTCATGATATTAATTTTTAGATGTGTCTCTGCAGTTGAGTTCAGGGGATCAAAGATTTCGTTTAGGTTATGGACTATTTTGTTAATTATAAATTGGGAAAATGCACTGTTATAATGTCGACTCAAGAATATGCATATCTGTGATGAATCATCAGTGTATGATCCATTTTGGTCCATTAGAGAGCCAATCTGGTTATATATAGAGGATTTTTGTTTAGCAAAGTGGGAAAAGAACTTAGGAAGAGGCTTTATATTTTCCACTGCTTGTTGTTCCCTTTCCGAAGTTTCTTTTTCATGAGATAGTTTAGGTTGAGTTCAATGCTCTGTACTTTCTTATATTTTACCTCAATTTCATCTGTTGTGAGAGTTTGGAATTTTAGTTGTTTCGTTAGTTTGGTTTTGTTACGCATTAATTTCTGTCTATCGCGTGGAATCAAGTTCTTGCGAGAATATGGGACAAGCTTTCGATAGATCTTGATTAGCTCTTCGTACAGAAACTTTTGTTTCTTCGTTAATATTGAGGCTGCCAATATGCTGAGACTAATTTGTTTTGAGGATTTCAGTCTCAATTTCTTTCCACTTGGCCTTCCTGAAATTAAAGTTCATGAAGTGTGAGTCATGTTTCATGCTATTTGTGTGTGTTGCCCTCTTTGTACCTTATACAAATAACTGTATAATGTTGTGGTTGAAAATAGCTGTGGAAATGACCTGAACATTGTTAATGAAGTATTTATTGTAGGTCGAGTATGTTATTTCCTGTAATAGGACGGGTAAGGATTTGTTGCATGAGAAAGTCTTTATTGGTATCGAGAAGAGCGTTCATATCCCTCGTCTTTAGTTGTTTACTTCCAGGCTGCATGTAACCTTCAGACCAGCTAAGACTAGGAAAAATAAGTCCTCTGTCAAAAGTACATTGGCCTATTGACTTATGATTGACAAAGCACCCCTGAAGTGATCTCCGTAGTTAACCGCGCCAGGAGGACGGTAGGTAATGATTATGATTATACTGAGATCGATGACACGCATTATTGGTATATCAGCAGTGTGTGGGAGTAAGAGAGGAGAACGTTTGTTGGCAGGTGTTCACGGATGAAGAGCGCTGCCCCACCTTGTTTCCGCATCCTGCCGCCGGTTCTGTGTAGTACATAACATGATATATGTACTTCCACATTCAATGTTTGCGGTCAGGTGCATTTCGCTAAGTGCTACACACATTGTTTTTTCTCTGAGTGCAAAGTCTCTAAGGTAGAAATGTTCGTGCTGCACATTAGCTCACTCTCTCCATCAAATCAATGTTGCATGAACAGGTGCACTGTGTACCACGCGTCAGATGTCGAAGTGATTGCGAAACAACGTGAGATGAAGTGTTTTGCTCAAGAACATGACGCACCATCCGATCTAGGAATTGAAATCATGATCTAGCGTTCGTGAGTGCAACACCCTAACCACTAAGCCATGCGCCTTCGCATATGCACGCGCGCGCGCGTACATGTATCTATATATACATACACACACATACATACATACATATATATATATACATACATATATGTACACATACATGCATATATATACACATACATATATATATACATACACACATATAAATATATATAT
>NC_068987.1:74699142-74699886 GCF_001194135.2 Octopus bimaculoides
TTTTATCTTTTATATGTTTCAATCATTTGACTGCGGCCATGCTGGGGCACTACCTTCAAAGGTTTTAGTTGAAGAAATCGACTCCAGGACTTATTTTCTTAACGCTTAATATTTATTATATCTGTCTGTTTTGCCGAATCGCCAGGTTACAGGAACGTAAACGCACTAATACCGATTGTCAAACGGGGGGAGGGGGGGGGGGCAAAAACTCAAAGACACACATACATAGGTACATATATATATAGTATACGAAGAACTACTTTTCAACTTACGTCTACCAAATACCACTCACAAGGCTTTTGGTCGGCTCGAGGCTATAGTAGAAAGACAGTGGAACTGAACCAGGAACCATGTGATTGGGAAGCAAGCGTCTTACCACACAGCCACATACATACATACGTACGTACGTTCGTACATACATACATACATACATACATACATACATACATACATACATACATACATGCATGCATACATACATACGCACGCCTATAAATACGGGCATTACATGTGGGTACATAGATTATGTATACAATGCAAGCATATAAACATATTCAGAAGCACTCAAGGCACTCAGATTTTTCGAATACACATGTAGATAAAGGCACGTACATTCACTGCCATATGATGAGAAGATCCCGTACAAAAACGCGCGCGTGCGTGCGTACGTAATACCCACACACCCACGAATACATACATACGAGCATACAAACATACATATATATATATATATATATATATATA
>NC_068987.1:74700661-74702404 GCF_001194135.2 Octopus bimaculoides
TATATATATATATATATATATATATATGTATGACAGATAGATAGATAGATAGATAGCAAGGGAGAGAATTAACCAAAGAGGGAGGTTTGAGGAGCAATTCTGGCAGCTCTCGCGATCTGTGTGGTCCATATCTCACACATGCACACACACAAATACACATAGACGCCTAGCCACACACACATACCCACATTATACACCAGAGAGTATATGAATAGAGGAAGACGAATATGTTGTTGCCTTGGCAACTAATACCAATGAAGCTGCTTGCTCAACAGCGACGATGCAATGGTGATGGCGTCGGCTAGCCAATGGCAGCGGCAGATAGGATGGCTAACTGTCAATCATCCACCACGCGAGGGCGTGGCCCCAAAAGGCGGAGGTCGGTCGCTTGAGTGGTGGTTGTAGTAGGGATAAGAGGATAAAGTTGTGAAAACGGGTGTAGAGAAGGGGAGAAAGGGTAGAGCGTGGTTGAAATATATGTTGGAAAAGAGATACGATGTGTATGTGTGTGTGTGTGAATGTTTGCGCGCGCGTGTGTGTGTGCGTAAAGGAAAGCAGAGAGAGAATGAAAAGTAAGAAATAATACTTTCACAAAAAATGGGGAAACGGTGAAAGAATTAATAAAGAAACCAAGGGAATCTAGTCCTGTGTGTATAAGACCGAGAAAGTATGATAGGGAATTGTACATAAGAGAGAGGCCAATGAGAGTTGGAACAAGGACTATAAAAGAGAGGGGTAAACAGGCAGTGTGAGATAGAAAGGGGAAAATAGGTACTGTAAGAGATAGAAAGGGAACGGGCATTGTGAAAGAGAAAGAGAGGGTTAAGCAGTCAGTGTGAAGAAAAGAGTGATAAAGAAAAAGCGGGCAGTATTAGAAAGAAAAAAAGAGGTTTAAAAAAGCAGTGTAAGAGAGGGAGAGAGAGAAGAGAAAGGTGGGTAGTGTAGGAGAAAAAGAGGGTTAAATAAGCAGCCTAAGAAAAAAGAGAGATAGAGAAAGAGAAAGCACGAGGAGGAAAGCAACAGTGTAAGAGACAGAAAGGGTTGAGCTGTTAGTGTAAGGGAGAAAGAGAAGGGTAGGAAAGCGGGTACTGTAAAAGAGATAGACAGACAAAGAGCAAGTGTAATGGGGAGGGAGTTGACATGAGGGAGTCAGGCGTGCTACTTTACTACAACCGAAAGGAAGGAAGGAAGGCACAGTACGACAGTTCGTGTCCTCCTCATTCTAATCTTACCCTTCTGTCTTACTTGCAGTCGTCCGTCTCTGTCTCTCACAATCAGCTTGTCAGTTGGCTCTTTAAGTCAACACTCTTCCTGTCTATTTTTCTGTTCGGATCGAAAATAGAAAAACAGCAATCAAACTATCTTAATTATCTTTACCGAGAAATTTTGTGTATAAGTAAAAAACAAAACAAAAAAAAACAATCATCAACAGAAATAACAATATTAACTATTACTACTATAAGTACCTTACTACTACGAGCAACAGTTTCAAGCTTGCTCGTATACTAGAAGGAAGGAAGATTGTGAAAGAAGTTCCCTCTGCCCTCTTCTTTTCTCAGTTCAGAAAGTCTCAAAGTTACTTACCCACCTCGCATACGTGCACACACGTTTTCACTCGTAACAAAAACTTGAGAAATCAAAGTAAAAGTTCTTTATATTTCGCATACGCACACAAATATTTAGTCACAGTTTACACACACAAACACATAAGTATATATATATACATATATATATATATATATA
>NC_068987.1:74702478-74708064 GCF_001194135.2 Octopus bimaculoides
ACACAAATATTTAGTCACAGTTTACACACACAAACACATAAGTATATATATATACTACATATATTTATATTTAAACATCACTCATCACCACAAAATCCTTCGTTTATGAAGTCAATCCGATGGCAAGCTGGTCACATCCAGCTTCTTCCAAAACAGCAAAGGTTAGTTTCGGATATTTTTTTCTTCACACTTTCAAGAATTATTAACATTCATCCAACTGTGTCTATCTGTCATCTGTTTCGGACTTCTGTCTTTTACATTTTAGTTTCTGTATTCTTAATTTTGTTTTTCTTCTGATTCTGTCTGTTTATGTCATCATCTAATTTGATTTCTCTCTCATACAATCTTTGCATCTTATGCTATATGTATGTCTATGGATATTTATTTATCAATGAAATAACCACATTATACATACGTAACCTGCACATAATAAGTACATACATATATTCTTGTAAATTATATATACGTGTGTGAAGATACTTGAATATTCGAGTGCATATTCTTGTATGTAAACATACGCGCGTGCATGCACACATTAGTGCTTATCTCCTGATTTTTATTAACTGTGCAAGACAAAGCTGTCCCTGGATATGTCGCCAGTATGTGGCAGGTAACATTCCCAAATTTGTTTATACACTCAGTATATTTATTGGCTTGTTAATCGAACTTTTGTATTTCTCCTCGTTTTAGGGGCCCGCGATGACTAGGGTTCCAAGATCAATGCCAGCTAACACTAAGGACGACATAGATTTACTTACCAGGACTAGCTGGGTTAATGCAGAGGTTGCCTATAAGCAAATTAAGAAGGTAAGACACCTTTCTTTTTCATTTTTACTTTTGAATAGTTTTATAACACTAAGACAACTAGACAAAGTGCTTAATTAAACACACACATCTACATAGATATAGTCACTCAATCATCAGAAGGGACCGACATCTGTGGTCATCTTGTAGTCAATTTATGGTCTCATTTATCTAACATATGTGTACTATCAATGATCATAACGGCATCTTATACATACAACCAACAGCCACAAACACTATGACATACACGTACTTAACAATGACAAAACAAACTTCATGCAACACTGGCTGTCACATAATCTAATGTATCACTGTCACGTAATATAAATGTGTCACTTTACGCAATTATCGGTATCAACCGAGCTATGTTCTCATAAGATTCAGTATGCAATATACTTAAATGTATGTCTAGCTTATAGTTCCATGTGTCTAATATGTGTGAGTGTTATATATGTATATATATATATAAATATAATATTCATATATATTGGACACATATGTCGTGTGTACAAGGATATATGATCTAATGTCATGTTGCTACTGATGGCATGCCATTCATTTAAGTGTGAAAATTACTTAAAACCCTCACTAAAAGAATTCCACTTCAGCGGCATGTTCCAATTTTACCTACCACGTTGTGTGCGCGCGCGTAATGTGTGCGTGCGCGTGCGTGTGTAATGTTGTGTGTGTGTGTGTGTGTGAGTGTGTGTCTAATAGTAATTTTGTATAACACGAAAGTATCACGTTTGTGCAGGTTTATCTTTACCGTTACTATCCAGATTACAAATATCTACGTTGGTGGTCTAGAAAGTTAGAAAGGCCTCTTGTGCAGATTGGAGTTGCAAGATCAAGACTCCTGATTATTTAGAGAATATTGTGATATGTTCTTTTTGTGCCCCCATCACCAAAACTTTTTTTTAAAAAAAAAGAAAGAAAGTAGGAAATCTAACACCATGTTGTGTGTTTCAACTATTATTTTACTCTAACCACCGACTTGATATGCTCATGTCACTTATCTGCATTCTTTTTATTGAAAACTGCTGTCTCCACACCCCTTCCAGTATTTTTTTCTAATTTGAACTAACTGCTTTTAACCATGTTCTCTCCCTGTTGTCTTAACACTGTTTTGTGAACTATTTTCCATAATATAGAGTGAGAAAGATGTCAAAACGTTCATCCACTAGAAATACTAGGAGACAACTATATTTATTGAAAAAGTTTTATTTCGCTATTTATTTGTCGACATCAAATCGACGAAAAGTCATGATGCGAAAATCTTTTTTTTTTTTTGATAAAACAGCGCAGCAGGCTAGCATCTAATTCATACAGCTTTGCATTACCTACCTGTAGATGCTTATTGCACGTATTAGCGGATCTCTTTTTAACGAACCAAACTTTAGTGAAGATATGGAGATGGCTTTCCAAACAGTGCTTAACTACCGATCATAACCTATATATATTAAGTATTCACTTGACAAATATAATGCATCATGCTTGCTCATTCTTAATTACCAAATACAAAGAATTCGTACACACATACTCTCTCAGATAGGGGGCACACACAAGGTATGGAGTGAAAAGAATGGCGCTTGGACATGTGTGTGTATGTAGTGAGGGTGGGAGATGGTGAAATTGAATAATTCTACATATGTTTAAACACTTGAAGAAGTACCGTATGGTACCTCCCATACACAAGGCGTTCAGCGGGGCTTGAATTTGTGGATGGCATATTTTTCGGTGGAATGCATGAAATCTACGATCTTTCTTCTCACACTTTATCTATTTTCTATTTAACCTCTCTAATTTCTTCTTTATTCTACTTCCTCCCACTTTGTTTATTTCTCTGTTTCTCCTTCACGCCATCTGTTGTTCTCCTTTTAGCATTTTTCCATGCCTTCGCCTACAGCCCCCTTATTCACTGCATCACTGTCAATCTCTTTTTCCTATTACTCTATCGCTTTATCACTCTATCATTATATTATACTTTATCTTTGACGCTCATTTTATCTATCTATCTATCGCTCTCTATATAATAATATCCCACTCTTTTGTATTTCATTTCTGATCTACTTCCCTTTTCCCTCTCCTTATAATCTTTCACTTTGCTCCCGACCATTCTCTCTCTCTCTCCCACCACACCTCTCCCTTATTCTCCGTGTGTGTTCTTCTCATAAGCTTGCTCACCAACCATGTCTTAGCCTAGCTTTCAACGTACGAGGAACTATTTTTCTCCGAGCCAAATACTCGCTTCACACCGCCTCTCCTTCCTTCACACTGCCTCTTACTCCCCACAAAACACCAGCGCACTAGCATAAACATACATGAGACATCACATATAATTACACAGTAACACACCCACGCACATACGGTTTCACGTTTGTATTTAACAGTTGTACACACTTCGTATATAATAATGATATTTCGTCTCAAAATCTCCCTAGAAATATGTTCGCACAATGTCATATGTGTATGTGCTTATTTAACACCAATATATGTATCAATGTTATGTACTGTGTATGTCATGTTACATTATATACATAAATACACGTGTGCGATAAAAGTATTTTTGTTCTATGTAAGTGTGTATACATAGATACATACATATATATATATATATATATATATATATATATATATATATATATATATATATTCGGTCAGTTGTCCGAAAAAAAGCAGTCTAAAAAATTTATATGGATATGCACACGTGTATGAGACTTTTACATAAGTAAATCATTGAAATATATACATACATATACATACGCGCGTACACGCACACAGAATATGTGTATGTATACACGTACTGCGTAAGTATGTATATGTTGTTTACATTATACTCCCGTTGAATGTCGAAGCTGTTATAACTTGCCAATGGAAACCATCCATCTATCAGCCATCGAATACCGCCGCTTCACCGATAAGGACAACTTTCTATCCACTTTACGAGGGCAGGGCTCAGGCTGCTTGTGAAGGAATAGAAAGATAGGGTATGAGGAGGGAGACCCTTGAGACGAATCTGTCTGTCTATCGGTGTCAACTCCCTGAAGAGTCAGCTCCCATCATTTTGAAAGTTTCTCTCAAACTCCTTGAACTTATTTCGTGTGGTAAAGGTGTGTCGGTGGCGGTGAATCGAGACCCTTTTTAGATAATTTTGGGTGTTGGGGAAGCAGTTTGCTTTGTTTGCTTCGTTGCATATGTGAATATCTGTATGAGGTGGAGTAAATGTAAGTCACTGCAGCATCGGTAACAGTAGTAATTGTATCTACCATTTGTTTAAATACTTTCGTGTTACATAGACATACTATACACACATGCACAAGTATGTCTGCGTTATTATGTGTCAGACCATATATATTTGCACAAATGTATATGTATATAAATTTATGCTTGTAATATCACATGTACAATATGTATGTGTATGTATGTAAATTTTCTTATATATAGAAGAGAGATAGATAGATAACGCGCAAGCTCTATACATACATCTTACCATATATATATATATATATATATATATATATATATATATATTGTGTGCATGTCGAGATATGTATATGTCTATATGCCCGCTCGATGTGTTAGCAACACAAGATTCATGGTGTGAGGCCAGACATCCGAAAGCAATTTCCTATGTTTATAATGATGATGGGGGGGGGAGAGACATCGACTGCTCCCCCTCTCACCTTTATTTGATAACTGACACTTTATCCCTTCTCTCTACATTCTAAAACCACATGGTTAGGCATCTTTTTTTGCGTGTATGTGTGAAGGTGGGGGACTCATACTTGCAAGCAAAACATGTTTTGCTTTTCTTTCGGATGGTAACAATCTCGAATCTATAATTTCTGGAAGAAATTTTGAAATATGTGTGTACACATAAATACATACGAATTGATCAGATCCTATGTTATTTCCTTATATATTTATATCTGTTGTTGGTGTAGTTTTATAGTTTAGTCCTATGTAGTCCCTGGTCGTACAATTTTATAATTCTGATCTTCTCGCCGTTTATTCAGACATAGTATAGCGAAATTCACATCACGTTTGTAAGATATTGGGTGTGATTTGAGTGAGATATAGCTGTTATTTTGTTGCCTTCGTATAATGTTCATGTAGAGGTCCCCTGGTTTACTCTCTTCGGCGATGGATTGATAGAATTAGTACAACGCCGGACAAAATGGCTTGCGGGATTTACGGCCCTTTACTTTCGGAGTTCAAATCCGTCGGAAGAAATAAAAAAAGAAAAGTACTGGAGTGGATAATCAACAGCAATTCTCTCTCAGATTCTTCTCTTCGTCTAAAAGGCTTATAGACGAAGGGAAGAAATCTCAGAGTACTGCGAAGTTCTAAATCGTTGTCGTCAGTGTTTTTGCTTCTTCTCGCAGACACATGTTTATTTTCACCTCCTGTTGCGTGGTGAAAGCGGCGGCAGGTTGGTTCCTCTTGATAGTGGGAGAGAACCAGGGGAAGAGAGAAAGACAGAAACTAAACACGCAGTGCCTGCGATAGAGTGTATTTAAAACTTCAAGACGACGTCGATGAAACAAGAAAAGGGAATCAGTTAATAGAAATAGTAGACGAGGGAGAAAGCAGTTGAAATTCACTTGACTTAAAACTTTCTAACAAACAATACAAATATTTTAATGCCAACATCCAAATTTTACGTCAGAATATTTTTTTAATAAATTACCTCCTTTTTTATTATTTGTTTTCTTACCAGGGTAGAAGAAAAAATACAATACAATTTTTTTTTAATACCCTAGAGCAATCAACAAAGCATCT
>NC_068987.1:74708241-74710079 GCF_001194135.2 Octopus bimaculoides
TTAAGTAGGAATCTTTCGTATCTACCACCCCTAAAAAATTGCTTCAGACTTCACTTATTGCTGCTGTCTTTTTCATTTTTTGCATTTTTTTTTTTTTTGCTGTTCGTTTATCCCTTGTGTAGAGTTTTATTTGTTTTACATTTTTATTTTATTTTCGTCCTCAAGTGAGAAGCTGGAACGATTTTTCCAGTTACATCTTCCCACCCCGCCTACTCGACCTCTCCACGCTATGAAGTAAACTGTATTTGGTTTAGTTTCAAACTTTCTTTTCTATTATAACTTTTTATCTTTTGGGGGTTTTTTTCCTTTCTTTCTGATGCTACTAAAAGCCTCTGTTCTTCCTCCCCCCTCTTCCTTTTCTGTCTCTCATCCTTCCCCTCTCTATCTCTCTTATTTTCATTCGTTCTCTCTCTTGTAATTGTACTTTCGCACATTCTTTCAAAAGCGAATTGTGTTGTGAATATATTACATCCTTCCAACGTAGACAGTCATAGAGTTTGCAAAGTTTGAGTGGGTTGATAAGTTTAGTGAATAAATAAAATTGATAGTTCGAGTGAGTGAACAGAGCTAGCTAAACTGATTGATAGATAAAAAGGATAGATATTTTAAAATTTATCCTCTTATATATATATATATGGTATGAATGTGTGTTTTCGTAAGTAGATGACTGAATAATGATATAGGTATCTATCTATAATTATGTACATATACACATCCATATATATACTACAGGCAATCTTTCTGAATACCGAAAGATTGCCTATATGTATACACACATTTATATATAGATACATACAGCTGAATTGTATATACGAATATATAACTCGCAACTCTATTGTATATCAATACATATGAAGTGATCTTGCGCTCGTAAGATTTTTTTCGTAGTTATTTATTTAAAATACAGGTGAGTACGTTATATAGAACTTAAGAGATACATGCATGGTGTGTGTTTATAATTGAGTATTGGTTGGTGATGGTGATGGTGGTGGAGAAGGCATTTCGAACAATGAAATCTAAAGAAACTTCCTGAATTTGCTCTGTCAGTGTTGACAGGTGCCTGACCGTGTGTGGTGGGCGAGAGGTTAGGGTTAGTGGGTTTGGTGGTTGCCATGACCACACTGTTAATGGGGAAAGAGTGAGGTGGGGTATTGTGGTATGAGAATGCGATAGAAAATGGTAGTGAGGAAGGGGTTTAGAGGGATCCTCCGCTCTTATTTTCTTCCTTTTTCTTATTCTCTTTCTTTCTTACCACAGGAGATTGATGAGTAGTAAGTAAACGGGTGGGAAAGACGAAAGTGCACGCAATATTACAACGGAGAAAAGAGGTAGGGGTTATACTTTATAGCGGGATAGAAATGGTAAGTGGCGGAGATGGTGGTGGTGGTAAAGGTTGAACAAACAAGGAGAATGAGATCTGCTGGGTGAAATCAAACATGATGGTGATGATGATAGCATTTTGTGGGGTGGTGGCCTCTGTTTTTCTCTCTTTTCTCCCTCCCCGCTGTTGTGTTGTCTTGTCTGACGATATGGGCTTCCAGTTACATCTCAACGTCTTCCCCCAGAGACATCCAGTTCTCTTCACTGACGCCTTCAGCGTTGGAGGTCTGTTTCATTTTTCTTTCTTGCTTTTTTCTCTTCTATATATTTTTTACGCTTTTTTGTGTGCAGTGTGGTGGTGGTAGTGATGGTGGATTAGTTGTTGTTGATGTTGATGTCAGTAGTCAGTCACACAGATGGGTGAGGAAAGCAGGGTCTTAACTCTCTCACCCACTCTCTCGTTTTTATATGACTGTGTATTTGTCTTGAGGTGTCATGTGTATACACATATATATAAT
>NC_068987.1:74710231-74714350 GCF_001194135.2 Octopus bimaculoides
ATATATATATATATATATATATATAAATAGATAGATATGAGGAATTGAAATTGTGTGATGTTCATTGCTTCATATCCACATGCACAGTACAAACGTACCACAATGAACGTGTATGCGTGCACACAACTTGTGCATTTCACTCGTAAAACCACACAGTTTTGGATAAGTCTGTTTTTAGCTTAGAACAAACAGTATGTATATATGAAGCACTGAGGTTGACTAGAATGGTCAATATTCAATTCAAATTCGTCACATTTTTCTTTTGTCTCTAGTTTTACTTTGGGTGGGTGGGTACTTCGATTGGATCGTTTGTACCTAGAGACTTAGACATGTTTCATTGCTTAATCCTACCACCTTGCAAAGAAGGGCAACCTTTACGTGGATGGTTGTTCGACCTGATTGAAATAGTGATCGAATTTTCCACAGAACAGGACTGTCGTGGTTGGAAGTGTTTCTGATCATATGATCAATCAAAGTAGGGTTGGAACAAAACAACATTGGATTTGTTTTGTTTGGGAGTGAGGAGATTCCTTTAGTGTAATTCATTTGCTACTCTGTTGTTGCAAGTATTCTCCTCCCTCGTAAAGACTTATTTAGTGTCACTTCCAGCAACCCCAGTCAAACAACCATCCAACCAGTCTGCCAGCCAATTAACCACATGTCTTCTACGTGTAAGTTACCAACGTATCTTACGTCAAACCAGCAGTTTTCTCATAAAAAGGAGAATTCGAAAACGTTCTCTAACGGAGACAGGACTTGCACAGCAATTTCGTCTCCTTCAGTTGGTGGCACAATGCCATAATGTTAATTACTGTACGTATATCTTTAGAAACCACCTTCTATACTCTTGGGCAACAGGTAGTTAAATTCCTGAAATGCCATACTTCTCAGTCTCTGATGATCCCTATCTCTCTCTCTGATCTTTACAGTCATACCATTAAAAGTAGAACCTTCCTCTCTAGAGCCAAAGAAAAAAAAAAAAGAATTCAACATTGATCAGCTGCTGGTTCTCTGTAAAGCTCAAAGTGAGACTTGCTCTACCTTAATCCTTCCTTGCCAGAACGTCACTCGACTCTGTGGAATTATCTTGCAACACAGTTTTCGTTGCAAATGTTCCAGCCGACCATTCGATGTCAGCATTTCTGTGCTCAACTCTATCCAGCGACTGATCCGTTGGATGTCTGACGTTTGGCACTTCATCAGGAATGGCTTCCATTAGAACAAATGACCAAAAAACACAATTATCTATCAGAACAGATTATTAAAATTTAACTATACCGTTCTTCCGCCATGCTATTTATTTATATATTGTGTGTGACACCTAGACACAGGACCTCCCAAAGATATATCTTCTAATCGTGATAGTCATTTCGTAAAGGATTAAACAGAAGTGGTGCAGAGAGTGAGGGAATGGCTAGAAAGAACTTTTATTGTGATATAATTATGCTTTGATTGAAACAATGCAATCAAGTTTAATAGTACACAGTTCCTAGCCACACACGAACCTACATATACACCTTTTCTCTATCTATCTCTAGTTATTTCACCCCTCATTTTTTAAAAATTTCTATTTCTCACTGCTCTGTTGTTATTCGTCTTCATTTTCCCCTCCCTTTATCTAGTTATTTCTCTTTCTTTTTCTTTTTTTCACCCCCTTGCCTCTTATTTCTACTCCCAAGTTATTCGCACACATACTCTCTCTCTATTTGTTGTATTACCCTAGCGTCTCCTTATCTCTCTCCCACTTCCTTCCACTCTTTATCATTTGTCTCCCTCAAACAACCGAGACTATTGCTATCTAATCTCAAGATTTCTTCACTTCTGCCAGTAGAGTTTTGGGCCACACATGTTCACCGAGAACATTCCGTAACGACATTTTATTTTCCCTCTTTTATTTTTTCTTCATTATAAGTTGGTAGCGAAGGGCGGTGGATGACAGCAGAATTGGTTGAGTGACAGACAAAATATCTTGTTGTATTTAGTTACGTTCCTACACATTCTGTGTTCAAATCCCGCTGAGGTTAACTTTGCCATTCCTCCGAGGAGAGAGTTGGGGACGATAAAATAAAGTACTAGGCATAACTGCAATTCAGTTTTGTCTCTACCTCTCGAATTTGTTTCTTTGTTACCTTCTTAATAAAGCATATGTTGATTTTATCTTGCGGTTGTATTTTTATTATTATTTCTTTATTCAGAAAAGAACATAAAACATGTCTGTTCTTTTTTAAACATTTAAAATTGGCAAGGAAACCGTATTAAACAAACGGTGTTTTACGAATGAAGTTCCTTACAACAGATTAGACATTCTTTTGTCGCTGTTACTGTCAGAAATGCAGTGAACCAGTGAAATACTTCGAACCATTATTTTCTCTTCCTTTTATTTTATGATCTCTTACATAGATACAACTATAGATTTTATAAGAAGCAAAGAACAAAAAAATGTGTGTTGCTCTTGCCTTTTTCAAAGACTTTGGGTATACGGTTTCTACCAGGAATCGAAACTGATTCGCAATCACAGCTTATTTAATGGATGTTAACCCCCCCCCCACACACACACACTCTCAAAGAATTTGATAATTACTAAAATATATGTTGCAGTAAGCAAGAGATATATAATTCATTCATTAAAATTATATCCATAATTAGGAACAAGAAATCCTATTGCTTTTAAATTCTGACTGTCAAAAGTAAGAAGACGACTTCGAAATTTAAATTAAGTAGTAAACGAGGATATGCAACGGGCAGTATTTCCGATCTTTGGTGAGCACTGCGATAACTCTGGACCGGTTTCGGCTTTATTAGACCTCTTTAGCGAAGCACAGTCTTGACTGGTACTAACCAGATCCTAGATGATTCAGAAATAAATAATCAGAATCATCATTTTTATGCCTGTTTTTCCCATGCTAGCAATGGTTGGACGGGATTTATTTTTTCCAGCATCTTGTCACTCGTAGTAGTCTTGACTTCCCCTTCGTGATGTCCATTCAGCTTCCTGAGATCAAATTTCACCACTCCTTCCAACGCATTCAACGATCTTCCTCTTCCGCAGTCTCCTTTATAGTGGGTTGCTTGAAGCACTTTTTACACAACTGTCATCCTTCAAACGTACCAGCGCGATCTTCTCTCGTGCACACTACAGCTGATTCCTCTTATACCCCCCCCCCCATCTCAAATGTGCTCCATCATTCATGCATGTTGACATTACACATCCAGCGGAGCATATTCGTCTGAATTCCCCCCACACACATACATACGCATCACAAGGTGATTTATACATTAAAACCATATAAAGTACATAAATATATATTTTAAGCCTTATATAAGCATTAAAATAACCTTTAAATATACACATTTTCACATATTATTTATTCATATTTGCGTGGACTTACAGTTGGTGCTTAGGTGATAGGCTTTTCATTGTGTGTGTTTAGTTCTGGCAATGTCTAATTTACAATATTTATTGCCAATGATTTTTATAAAGTTATAAAACACAAACATTTAACAGTGACTTCGTGTAACTTTATATATATTTGCTAGCCAAGTGTAGCAAAACATATGGACTCCACCCTATAAATAATAATAACAATAATAATTAGTGGCTTCTCCACGTCTCCATTTTCATGTTCTTATTCTGTTGGAGCGTTATGCGTGTTTGTGTGCTGTCATCTATATATGCGTTTGTATAAGTAAGTATGTGCGTGCGTGCGTGTACTCATTAATTTCTAGAAAATGTGTTTCATTCTAAACTTGCATCCGTAATTACTGTATAATCACAGCAAATGAACTTACCGAACTCTTCTATGAACTCTCCTATGGTGTAATTGTTGCCGACGCAGAGCCATCATCAGTTTCTCGTATTCCGGATTTTACTGTAATTACTTTAGTCAACCGTCTTAATGAAATACAACTGACGGAAAGGACCCAAAGGAGAAACGTTTTCAGAATCATGTGCAAACCTACTTAGCAAGATTGTACCGACTGATTTTCATCGTCGGTCAAAGCCATTTCACTTTGCTTGCTAAAAACTTCGGGAAAAGCATGAATATTACACACACATATACACACACCTCACTTCACTTCCTCCCCAATCTCTTTACACATATATATGTGTGTGTGTAT
>NC_068987.1:74717739-74721675 GCF_001194135.2 Octopus bimaculoides
AATTATCAGTTGAACACTGGGATCGATGTAATCGACTTAATCCCTTCCCCCAAATTTCAGGTTTTGTGCCGCCAGAAGACAGGATTATTATTATTATTTTATAAAAGTTTGACTCGGCTCCATGCAGCTTAAAATTTCGTAGGCTCGCAGAACGAACTTACCTTAAAGTCCATATCTCTCTGTGTATTGAAAGCAAGAGTTAAACACAATCAAATGAATTAGTGGCGGCCTGCAATTGCTAAATAATTTCTGATTTAAGCACAAAGCCAGCAATTTTGTAAGAAGAGGTTTGAGTCGAATACCATCGATCCGGAAGATATACATGGAAGAAAGTTCGCATCTGCGCGATTTCAACTTAGAATGTAGCGAGTTGAAAGTCTGGCAAAGAATTCATTAAAATACAAATGAATAAATATAAATAAATAAATAAACCACTTTCTTTTAAATGATACGCCTAGGACTGCGTTATCTAATATGGCCTTTCCTATTCAAGATGGTAACTAAGGCTGATTGGAGGGAAATTTTGCTGCTATTTCTAACAGGTGAGCCTCACGAAAAGATTCTAATTGGCTGAGGTGCTTTCGTTGGCATGCAGAGTATGTTCCTCGAAACGGCACTTTATCATTTACTGACTGTTGATATTTCCTCTTATGAGTGTCACAGTGGCCAATCGCTTAATTTTGACAAGACATTGCATACTTTGATCTATCGCTTTAGATTTGACTGCTAGGTCTCTGTTCCTGGAGTCAGTGTGTGCGAATGGCCTGTGCATGGCTGGAAAATATTTAGGTAAGAAAGAATCAGTTTATCTGAGTAGGACAGCATATTGTTGGATGTAGTGGCAAGTAAGTTATTGATGTACAGACGCAAGAGACAGAGGATAAAATCGAAATATGGGACGCCAGAGTTGATAGAATGTGAGACAACAGAAAGAGCTCCGTCAACACGCGGCAGATTTGAATACCAGACAGTCAGAAGTTTTGCTGATGTCATAGGCCACAACATTACTTACACCAAATTCTTCCAAGACAAGGGCACTTATAAGTTCTACTGAAATCGTACTGGTGGTCATCAAGATGAGAGGGAAATATTTGAGTTGTTGGGAGGACGTCGTGGTTAATAACTGTCTGTGTTACATATGAGATATTGGAAGTGAGTGCAACGAACCGATAGTTGATAAGGCCAAGAAGAGATTGCTTTCATTGGGAATAGGATATGTGGTTGCGTGTTTCTAAAAGCTAGGATAGTTCCCTGGAGACAGAGGAGGAGGAAGCGGAGAGAGATTGAAGAGTTTGAGTATAGGGGCTAGCTCTAAGGCTTGTCTGAGGTTAGTGGAAACATCACCGCCAGGACCGGTGGCCTTGTTGGTTTGAAGTTGTGGCGAAAGAGTTCTGCTGACTCTTTCGCCACAACTTTTTCTCACTCTTTCCTCCTGCATCTTGCAGCTCACCTGCGACGGACCGGCCTCCCGTCTAGGTGGGGGAACTTATATGCCAATGAAACCAGGAAACCGGCCCTTATGAGCCAGGCATGGCTCGAGAAGGAACAAACAACAACAAAGTCCTAGCTTTATGGCTTGGTCTGACTTGACAAAAGAAAAAGAAATTTAATTGATGACTTGACTGCACCCATTGAATGAGCACATGAAAAGAAGAGCCTAACATTAAAAAAAAAGACTTAATGGATCGTGCGAGGCACGAGGATGGCAATGTTTGGTGCTTCTGGAAAGGTGGGATGTCACGAGTCAGATACACAATGATTCACGATGTCTTAGCTGGCTGGCGTTGGCCTTAAGAACACCTGTACACTGATTCGTGAATTGGAGAGGAAAGCAGAAAATGCTTCAACGTGGTTATGGTTGAGGCATGTGAGAAAAATTGAAGCAGAGGAGACCAACAATCCTGAGCGAAAAATAAAACAAAATGGTTGCTTGCTTAGTTGGAGTTGTTACAGCTGCATCCGACTTGGGTTGATAAATATACTACAGTGTGGAGCAAAATAACCTTGTAGCATCAATGCTAATCGGCACTAATGGTGGTGGTGGTGGGGAGTGGCGGTATTGTTGGAAGGTGACGAAATTATGTTCTCGTTGACAGCTGAAGGAAGTCTCTTGAGTGTAGACAGTATGTAAAATTGCTGTGTGTGTGCACTAGTGTATTACCTTGTGGTGTTTCCGTCTCCAAAAGGAACGTAATTCAGTTGGACGTAATTAGAGATCGATAAAGTAAAGGCTCTAGAGCCGATACGATGGATCTTTTTTAAAACGGGGGCCACATTTTTCATTAACGAAACACTTTGAAACTTGGAACACTGGTAGAATGTGTCATATAAAACATCTTTTTCTCTTAGTCTTCTTAAAAAAAAAAGAAATCCATAACTTATTCCATGTTAAAGTTGTCGTATTTCTGTAATTTCAACCAATCACTGACGTCCATTCAGCCGATATACATTAAGTGCCGACTACATAAACAAACGATTCTGAAACAATTAACCCTAACCCTAACCCTAAAATGAAAAAAGCAAATAAAACGAAGGTATGGAGATTAAATACGCTTTACATCGCTTAATCAGCCAAAGGAGTAAATGTAAACAACTGAATACTTGTCAGTGATTGGTTGAAATTATCGAAATAAGACAATTTTTTACATAAAATAAATTCGAATACAAAAATATTTTTCTGTTCTATAACACAAAATAGATAAGTATTCGAAGTTTGAAAGTCTTTCGGTACCAAAAACACTACGTAAAACATTAATGAAAAATGTGGCCCCCGTTTTAAAATAGATCCGATACGATTGATTTTTAAAAATAGCATGACTACACTCGAAAGATATATATAAACGCAAACATGACTTTGCGATTAAGAAGTTCACTCCCCAATCTTGTGGTTTCAGGTTCAGTCCCACTGTGTGACGCTTTGGACAAGTGTCTTCTTTGAGTCGACCAAAGCTTGAGAGTGGATATGGTTGATGGAAAATGACTATGTAAATCATCATCATCATCATTTTAACGTCCACTTTTCCATGCCTGCGCGAGTCGGACAGTTTATCGATGCAAATTTTCTACGGCCCCAGATGCCTTTCATGTTGTTAGCCTTCACTCATTTCCAAGTTAGGTGTTATTTCCCCTCGGCCAAACATGTTTTCGCAGAATATTGGAAATGAATGACATAAGTATATTTGTGTATTCGTGTGTCTCCTTGTCTTGACATCACGACACCATAGATACAAAATGAACGTCACCGTGAGACATGTCTAGCCATGGTGAAATAGCACCTTGCTTGAAAACAGGTGAGGGCTGGCGGGAAGAAGGGCCTCCAACTGTAAAAAAAAGAACTTCCTTACCAATCCTGTCTGACTCATTCGAGTATAGAAAAAATGAACGGTCCAATGATTGCTGAATGCACGCACTCGGACAAAGAATAATCCATGTTCCCATTCGCACATGAATTAATAAATGTAACTCTGTTCTTATTACGTTAATTAGATTTCAGTCGGTGATAGCATCAATGCATTACAAATCTAGCATGCCTAGAAGCAACCTGTATGTATGACATAGGATTTTGTTTTACTTATAAGTCTTATTTAATTTCATTTATTAAAATATAAACAATACTGTATTTATCATTAGAAAATTGTTAACAATGAAAATTTGGAAATATAATTGAATTTTTTATATTTAATATATTTTTCTAAGTATTTTTCTTTTTTTTCTTTCAGGGTAAATCTAATGGAAACACATGTGCTCTGTGGGTGCGATGTCACCTACAGAAACAACTTTTCAGCGTTGGCTGTTTTATCCAACTTCATTATGGCAAAGTTCTTTTCCTTGGATTACTGCTGCTCTCTTTGTTTTGCATCGGTTTGAAAACAGGCACGTTAGAAACCAACGTTGAACAGCTCTGGGTCGAACGTAAGTATCCGAATACATTTAAAA
>NC_068987.1:74722558-74744749 GCF_001194135.2 Octopus bimaculoides
ATATATATATATATATATATACGACAGGCTTCTTTCAGTTTCCGTCTACCAATTCCACTCATAAGGCTTTGATCTGCCCTAGGTGCCCCGCAGTGGGACTGAACCCAGAACCACATAGTTGGGAAGCAAGCTTCTTACCACACAGCCACGCCTGCGCCTATAGTATCAAATAAATAAATAAATAAAAGATAAACCACACGTCCCGATATATGTTTGTGGTATAAAAATGTGGCCCATTGCTCACCAGAAACTAATGAATATGAAAAAACCGTAAACATACTCCTATTCCTTCCACCCCGAAAAATGTAGAACCTTTATGCTCGATGAATTAAATGGCATTTGAATAAACGGCTTTCTTGGAATTTAGCTGTTTATCCCACTCACATAAGTTCAGACCCTAGTGATGTTAAAGCTTTTAATTTTATTATATTTATCATTTGAGGTTTGATTCAGATAAGTACTTATTAGTCAATATAGTCAAATTCCGCCGAGTTCGACTTTGCCTTTCATCCTTTAGGAGTCAATAAAATATTGTACCACTGGAATCAAAGTAATCGACTCCTTCCTCTCAAAATTGCTGGCGTTATACCAATATTAGTAAGAATTATTAGGCATTATATTTTAGGGGGCATAAAAAAAATGACTGGATGGTAGAATTGGTAAAACGTAGCATTTCGTGGTATCTCTTGTACGTTTAAGTTGCTTTGCCAGTCAACTTTCCGGTGTTGATAAAATAAAAGTACCTGTTAAATCGAATACTGGGTAGAGAGGTCGTTTCAACTGACTGTTCTCCCACCCATTCAAATCTGATGCCTTGTACATGCTTTGGACTCTTCGCATCTCTACAAAATTGACTTTCTTAGTAGAAAAATAGTACATATAAAGAGAGGGTGAAACAGAGAGAGAGACGCACACACGCACATTATGAATGAATTAACTAAGATTTTCAACGTAAAATGATATTACACATAAGAGCTAATTTGATACAAAATTTCGGCCTGTTTTCTCTTTTCTGCCTAAAATTGGTTTTTATAATGTATAGTAGCATTATTACTATTATTACAAAATAATTTTTTTTAAATCAACGGATCCTTTATACATTTAAATTTTTTTTCTTAGACGTTACATAAACAAAAACAAAACTTTAAATCCACCAAAACGTGATAAAAAAAATACAACAAAAACAAATATAAACACGGACTATAAAAAAAGTAAATCTTAATTTCCTCAAGTTTCAATGAAATGCGCGTTGGGACCTTTCTAGTTTTGGCTTACACATACACATATATACATGTACATATAACTGACACGTTCTGAAAGGCATCTTACACACTCGTAAACACACACCCTCATTATACAAGTCCATACTATATGCATCCACATAACAGAAATCCACACATACACGCACGCACATACTCTTCTATAGTCTTACACACAGATTCTCACATACCTACACACACTACTATTATTTGCTTGTCACTGGAAACAAAAAAAGGAAGTGCTACCCGCCATCTTGGCCCGTGACCCAGAAATGGTGTAATTCAATGAACGCGTGTGTGGTCTGGTATTTTTGGCACAGTCACTCCACCGACATACTTTTGTGTGTGCCTGACTCTACCACTACATCCTATAAAATCTGAGAGGAAGGGAGAGAAAAGGAAACATCTCTTCACTTCACTCTTGTCTTTTTTACTCTTACCACCATCATATTCTTTTACATTTTTACGATTTTCAAACTTTCCAAGATAGCAACGGGGAATATTTTGTATTTTAGTTTCATTTTTAAAATTTTACAGTTTTTTTTTCATTATTAATTTGTCCTCCCTAATTGTTATTTATTGCATTTCAGTTTTAATTTCTTTTTTTTTTTTTTAAAGTAAAACACTTAAGAAAATTGATTAAAGTTTTTCGGCTGTTGGTATTACAAATATTTTGTTGAGTGCCAAAATCAGTTGTACCTCTATTCATTTCTGAATACTTCTCCATAGAAATAAGTAACCAGTTATAACATAAATACACTTGAATTGGTTCTTTTAACTAAAGCTCATCCCCAACATAGAAAATGTTCCAATGTAAGGAAGCCATTCGCTTTTACTTGTTTCAGTCATTCGACTGTGGTCATGCTGGATCACCTCGTATTTGTAAACATCATTTCAATCAGATAAACCTATTTAGGGAAATGCATAAATGTGGTACTTAGAAAATTGCTGCTTATGTATAGAGATGAGGAGACAGATCGCCGGGCTAAATATATGCCTTATTTTTATTTGTTTATTTATATATATTTTTTTTTCATTTTACATTTTGGCATTAAAAGTTATCTTTTGCTGCTGCAGAGGCCTTGCAAATATGTGCCTTTCATGTCGACATAAGGAATCGTCATCAAACTGCAGATTGACAACCATAGCTAATATCTGGTGTTAACAAGCCTACGAGGGAGCCTCTACATGGTTGTTCAACCTGCTAGAACAAGCTACCAGATTCCCATGAAAGCACACCTTATCTTTAAAACGGGAGGGCACATTGGATAATGTGGTCCTGAATACATTGTCTAAAAATAAGGCGGGGCTGTCATAGTTGGAACACTTTGATCAAAGGTGTCCCTTTCTTACGACGTAGTCTGCATGATTTGTGAAAGATTTGGCTGCTATTTCCAATAATTTGGGCAACGTGCAAGCCAGCAATGGTGAAGAACCCTTTTTAGTAGAAGAGGCAATTGCATAAGAACCTGTGGGGGTGCAATGGATATTTAACTTCGTTAATTTATAGGTATGTAACTAATGTATTAAATTACTTATATTGAATTACTAGTTAAAAAATTAAATTACTATTTAGATCTTGTGGTTTGAACTGTTTTATTTTCCCCCATGGGTTATTAGAGACTTACTTTGTCAGTGGGTGGTTTCAAATTAGAATTTGTCCAAAATTTTGCTTGGAAGCAAGGGTTTTCCTACCTCAGATGTTGAGGTTCTTCCATTGGTTTATATTTGCTCCTTTCTGTAATGGCATGGACTTAGCAATTTATAGTAGTTCCTTCACTCCAAACTTAAGGATATAATATTTATTTTAGCTCGCAGTTCATCAGAAGTCTTTAGTTTGTCCTACTGTGGAAATTTTACTTGCAATAATCTAGCATCTTAATCTGGAAGCCAAAATTACGTAATCAGCCCTGAAAAGTTTTTCATTGTTTAGGAAATCTCTCTCTCTTTCCTTCATTCCTATAAACAATAGATCACAATTTATCCACATTGCTTGAATACAAACTTTTCACTAACTCAGCATTTTGAGTGAGACAAAATGACATCTGGATTGCTGTCGGCTATGTTAAACCAACGTGTGAGGTCAAATCGAAGTAGTGGCCAATGTATTAAACCATGGCTTCTATTCCACTTATTGTTTAAAGCAAGTTTTATTGTGTTAATTGGAAAGAAATTATGGCCATTCAATTTAACCTTCGACTGTTTTTAAGGAAGTTCACTTTGTTGCAAGGATTTGAACCAGGCCTTTGATCCAAGGATAATAATATCTGTCTATCTATCTACCTTTCTACCTCCAGATTCATAGGTTCTGCAAAAAATGGTCATGGTTCCTACTTTACAACCTCTGACTGAGCCACAACAACAAAAAAATACTTTAAAACATTTTCCTATCCATTCACCACCACCTTAGAGAAAAAAATCTTCATGCCTAATTAAAAATCAGTTTAGGGTTAGGGAAGAATTTTACCAATGTGAACAGTAAAGTTATAAACTCACTTAACTAACTTATCGGAGGTATTATTCCTTATTGCTTTAACATTCTTGTGACATACAGCTGCTTTCTATTCATCCTGGTGGTCCTTAACCTACAACACAAGAAGAGAGATATATTGGTGGTTAGGTTGTTGGCTGGTTGGAAGGAATGTTGAAATGGAAACCACCTTTTATTATTATCAGTATTCGTAGTATTATGTAGAATGGAATTTTCTGTTTATTATCTAATTTTGTAGAAACGGTGACGAAAAACAAAATAAAGATGACACCTTTCTTGAGAATGTGACTATGTTGGAGGAAATAATTTTAAGTCTGAATACGAAAAATTGATATTGGATAATATAGGTCATTGAATGTTTACATTTGGTATAGATATATTTAGATTTGTAGTTGTTTAACTCTAGGTTAGCCGTGATCCGGCAGATCTAAATTCAAAGGCATTCCAACTTGCCTTTTCGTTTTTTAAACATAATGTATCTGAGATTACATTATCTAATGTGTCCTTAGCTTTTTTTCATTGCTTAGGAAATCTCTCTCTCTCTCTCTCTCTCTCATTCCTATAAATAAGTTTACTTTTTTTCTTGGTGGTATGGGAGATATAAATTGAGGGAAATTCGGCTGCTATTTCTAGCAGGTCGATCAACAACATAGAGCCCTGCTCGGTTTCTCTTTTATTACGTTGTTTTTTGACCAGGTCAGCCTCTGGTTCAACAGTCATAATCAAAAACGTACCAGCCGCAACTAGTCTTTTTTTTTTTTTTTACCATAGTGTATCACGGAGTATATTATCTCGTGAATCCTTAAAAAACAAGACACACGGGTTTAAGACAGTTGGGTGTATTCTGAGGGGATTTCGCTATCATTTCCTGCTGGTCGAACAACCGCATAGTTGCTCCCTCTCGTAGATACAGGTCATTCAATGTTTACATAGGTGGGAACTTATAAATCTAGATGTTACTATTGTTGTTGTTTCATTCCTGGTCAGTCCTAATGGAGAGGACCTATAACCAAATGCATTCTAATCGAGACCATCCACTCTTTTTAGGAGTATCCAGTTCATCAACGTTGTTATTTGTTAAGAGAGTGGGATATAACTTCTGGGTGATATAGCTGTTATTTCTAGCATGTTGAGCAGCCATGCTCAGTGAGTAGCGATAGTGATGCTGGACGTAAATGAGGAACTAAAAATATTAACTTTGGAAAAAATTGTTAAACATTTTATACGTTAATTTCAGGGTTCGTTGCATCAAGAAAATATACCCACTACCGTGTAAGCTTCGATATTAGTTATGATATTTTCCCGTTTAGAGCACTTTATTCTTTAGCTGTCATGATATATAAATACCAAATCATCTGACTAGAGAAATGTACTTTCGATTGACCAATTCGTTTTATATCCACACGTCTGCTTTAACGTGAGACAAACGAAACTAAAGCACCGTTCATTATTTAGGAGCCATAAATAGCATCATTGTTTTCTATTAGCCGTTAACTTATTTTGGGTCAATCCTTGGATTAGTTATTTTGAAACATAGCTACTGTCTGCTGCGATATCTTTTGATATTTCTCATTTATTAGATAGCGAATTGGTAGACGAGAGAGCGGGAACAAAAGTGCCTTCTGGTATTTACGGCTATTTACTTTCTCAAATCAACTGGGGTTGATTAAGTAAAGTACCAGTCGAGTACTGAGGTCAACAGAATTCCGATAAAGCGTAAATTTTATATCTACTCTCATAATAGTACACTTTCTCAGCTCAATCATTCTTTGGATTTAGATTTCCAATCTGTTGGATGTTAAGCGTACTTTAATTATTGTCCTCATCCCCAGCACCACCATCGTTCTTTGCTTCTGTTTTTTAAATGTTCTACAACATTCCGTTTCTCTGTGTGTGTGTGTGTACGCGCGCTTAAATAATGTAAATAATACGAATATCTAGGTGATGATGATTGTACTAATATTCATTCGTGCAATCATTATCACCTGTTTTGTTTATCAATATGTAATGTGTGCTATAGTCGCTCAACAGTTCAGAAATAAATTTTCCTCTGTTATGGCCAGGTCTCTTCCATTATAATTCTGTTTGCCCCCGTCGGATATAAGCTAGGGTTAGAGTACATCAAGTAACTTTCTAGTTGTGTTTGTAGAGTTATCTCCCTTCTATCTAACCATCTTTCGCGTTTCATTACAAATTAATGATGTCTTAAAGGAAGTAGCACTCTTCAGTTAACGAAAACACAATTTCCGAAACTCCGAAAACACGGAAATTTTAACGCCGCTGTTTCGTAAAAAAAAAATAAATAATAATAATAATAATAATTCTTCACTGAATTTCATCTCATTTTAAAGCATGATTCTTCTCCTGTAAATTTAGATGGAACAATGTGATATTTTTTTCTGCCGTAAGTTTTAAATGAAATCACTGCTGTCAATAAAGGCAAAATTTGTTTTGCATGAAGAAAAGTACAAAGTCCGAAATTGTTGAACAATTTTGCAGGGTGTTACAGCGAAGCTGTGAGCAAAATGCCGTTTTTATGTTCTGAGTTCAAATCGCCCCATGGTGAACAACAATTATTCCCTATACATTATTATTAAATTCAAAGAAATTATTATTGTAAAGAAAATAGTTAGGTAAATTTTCAAATTAACACCCGCACGATTTTCACTAGGGAGTTAGGTTTAGAGTTTTAGGGTCAGGGTTAGTTTTACGGTTAGGGTTAGGGAATTCCGTCCCTAATCCTAACCCTAACCCTAACACCCTAGTGAAAATCGTGCAGGTGTTAATCTGAAAATTTACCAATAGTTATTCACAAATATCTGTATTTTTGTTCGCGCAAATATTCATTTACCGTGATACGTATGTGTGTGTATATTGTAAACAAATCTCCATGAATAAAAATAGAGTATTCAATACAAGTGGGGACTAAATTTTATATGTACAAAGTCAATTTGCAGATAAACACATAGTTACTAACTAATGGTTTCATATCTGAAATATAAATCAGGCAACATTTATATATTAGTGTGTGTGTTCGTTATTGATTTTTTTTTTTTTTGCTACTGCCTGTAAACTTTGACCTGCTCTGTATAGTAGTCGAAATCCACTTAAGCAAACATCTTTTACTATCTTTAAGATAGAAGGGTATCCGGCCATAAACTACTTCTTCAAAATATCCAGTCCAACTTATGCCGGCGTTGAAAGACAGACATTAAAAATGATGATAATACTGCTGTTGATGATGATGTGTGTGTGTGTGTTAAACTGTGAGGGACAACACAAGGCCAATCAGAGAACACCCCTCCCCATACCAAAAGACGTAGTCTGTGTGGAGTACCAAAGCATGTGCCCTCTCCTAAATTTTGCTCATGTTCCCACTGCTCCCCATCATTGAACCCCTTTGAAGTCACCACTTTCATCTTGGAATAATTATTGAATTAGTTAGGTGTTGACCAGAAAGAAGGGGTTTTGTCTACCACTTTATTAACCATTCCTAACATAGGCACAGGGATATAGATTTGAGGAGAAGGGTTAAGTTAGTCAATCCCAGTGTAGTTGACTGGTCGGTGCTTTAGTTTTCAATCTAAGAAGAATGAAAGGTAAAAATTGATCTCAGAAGGGCTTTAAATAATCGTTTGTATTATAGGCACAAGGCCTGAAATTTTGGGGAACGGGCTAGTCAGTTTTGTTGTTACCAAAAGAATAAAGGACAAAGTCAACCATGGCAGAATTTGAACTCAGAACATTTGTCTGGCATGCTAATGATTCTGTCAGCTTTCCACCTTCTATTAGCTTAATGATGACAACTATTAGTCGTACAGTGAAACTCATCTAGATTCTTAATTCATTATCATCATTATCATCATCCACTCTGCTATACTTTCACTGGGTCAGGGGAAATTCGTCGACAGATTTTTTATGGTAAAGTGCTTTGCATGTCGCCAGCTCTTAATTGTTTTCAAGCTAGGTAATATTTCCCCTTGTCCTTTAAGCATAAACAGAATAATGGATGAACAAGATTTCACTGAAGACACTGCTTGTATGATGGTGATTTTTGTTTAAAATTCTGCTCATGTTCCCACTCATCCCCAGGAGTGGCTGTGTGGTAAGTAGCTTGCTTACCAACCCCATGGTTCCAGATTCAGTCCCACTGCATGGCACTTTGGGCAAGTGTACTATAGCCTCCGGACCAACCAAAGCCTTGTGAGTGAATTTGGTAGAAAGAAACTGAAAGAAGTCTGTTTTTAAGTCACTGAACAGCAACCTGAGACACTACCTTCAAAGTTTTAGGCAACCATATCACTCCCTTTACTTATTTCAATTTGATATTTATTTTACCAATCAATATTTGTGAAATCATTCAATTATAAAGTTATGGGACATAAAAAGACACATCGTTAACACTAAATTTTACGTCAGTTTTAAATATACACACAATTGCACCCACACGTACAGGCACAAATACCAGCTCATTTGAAGATTACGGCAGAAAACACCTGGCCGTAATCCCATGCTATAGTATCAAATGTAGAACTTTCATGGTTGCAAAACAAAGACCTCCTAAACAACTATGCCCTTGTCTATTTTCTTGTTGCTATTATTAACAATAGTATTCCACCTGAAGAGACAGGTACTGCCTGTGCATTCTTTAGGGAGTTAGTAGAGCGTGACTGCCTGGGAGCAATATGGGTATCAATGAGGACAGTTTCATGTTCCCTGAAGAACTTTCAAGTTGGAAATTACAAACAATTTCTAAAAGTCCTTGGCCTGGCTGTGCTACACAGTGAGCACTGTCTGTTTGTTCTACAGAAACAGAAGTGCCAGCAACTGGACCTATCTGAAATGCTTGAAGGGCAACAAAACATTCTGCACACTCTTATTCAATGACACTGTATTGTTAATTCGTTATGAGGTGGAACACAGACCCAACTGTCAGCAGAATCTCTGGTGAAAATTGCCTGACTCCTTTCCTCTGGCAAGGAAAAGGGACAGTCTTCTTTTGCCTGGTGCTGTGGTGAAAGAAATTACCTTAATGGATATTGTTGAAAGATTTGAGGACAGATTTGTTTTACCTTTTAGACCAGACCTTCACATACTAGGCAAGGTTAAAGAAGAAGGTACTTCCCTTTAATAAATTTTATGAAAGGTTGGAGAGATTTGCAAAATTGGTGTGCCTAATTGGGTTTATTTAATAGTGTTACTGTGTGGAGGTGCGTGGCTTAGTGGTTAGGGTGTCAGCATCATGATTGTAAGATTGTGGTTTTGATTCCTGGACCGGGCGACGCATTGTGTTCTTGAGCAAAACACTTCATTTCACGTTGCTCCAGTTCACTCAGCTGGCAAAAATGAGAAATGCTGCGATGGACTGGCGTCCCATCTAGCTGAGGAACACATACGCCATTGAAACCGGGAAACCGGGTCCATGGCTAGGCTTTTAAAGGGCGCAATGGCCCAGTGGTTAGAGCAGCAGACTCGTGGTTGGAGGATCGCGGTTTCGATTCCCAGACCGGGCGTTGTGTGTGTTTATTGAGCGAAAACACCGAAAGCTCCATGAAGCTCTGGCAGGGGGTGGTGGTGACGACCCCTGTTGTACTCTTTCGACCCAACTTTCTCTCATTCTTTCTTCCTGTTTCTTGAGTAACGCTGCGATGGACTGGCATCCCGTCCAGCTGGGGGGAACACATACGCCATAGAAACTGGGAAACCAGGCCCATGAGCCTGGCTAGGCTTGAAAAGGGCGCATAAATATAAAAAATAATAGTGTTACTGTAGTTTGGTGACAAGAACTGAGAGAAGGCACTTGGCTTTTGGTGTGTTAGGTGTAATCCATGGTTGGGTGATGGGAGCTGAGCTACCCTGTATGCTCTCCCCATTGAGTTCAGGAATTTTTTATTGTTATTGTTCTATGTTCTTATTATTACTATTTATTGCTAGTAATGTATCATCATCGTTAATATTGATTATTTTCCCTTTTGCGCAATGTAAATCACCTACTATTTATTGTTTATTCAATCCTTTTGTATTTCATCTTTGTACTGTCCCCAATATCTTGGGGTCCTTGTCACTCATAAAGAAATAATTATAATTACTGTTACTAAAATGGTAAACTGACTGAATCATCGGAACGGTAGAATAAATGTTTTGCTGTATTTGTTCCAACTCAACATTTTGTATTCAAATTCTGCCACAGTCAGCCTTCATCTTTTTAAGGGTTGATAAATTAAGTGCTGGGATCAATGGTATTGACTACCTCACCCCTCTCATCAAAATTGACTTGTGCCTAAATTACGGAAAATTATTGTTATTAGTACTGGTGCCTCATAAAAAGCTCCCAATACACTCTGTAAAGTGGTTGGCAACAGAAAGGGCATCCAGCAATAGAAGCCATACCAAAATAAACAAATTGGAGCCTGGTGCAGTGCTCCAGCTGGCCAGCTCCTGTCAAACTGTCCAACCCATGCCAGCATAGAAAACAGACATTAAATTATGATGATGATTAAATTCAGCAATTAAAACTCTTTACTAACAAGTAATATTTAAAAAGTTTTTGAGACTATGTTTTATAGTTGAGAAACGTGATGTTAATGGTGTCGGTGTTGGTGGTTGTATTTGTACCAGCTTGGTTGACAGGTGGTAGTAGTAGGCACTGGGTGGTAGTGATGTTCAGAAGGGTGGTAGCTAGATGGTAGCGGTTGTGGGTGACAGCAGCAGTTTTTTTAATGAACTTGGTACGTCTTACTTAATTTGTTTCAGTAGGGTTGGTCTTCACCAAAACCACATTTTCTTGTTCTTTTTTCTGTATGTGTGTATGCATATTTGTAAAATGTGTGTGTCTCTACAAATTGTACTGTATCCCATAAGTAAGGAAGCATTGAACATACTAATTAGCAAATTACTGTTTAAATTTGACTTTTATCTTTTTTCTTTTTTTATGCTTCTGTGGGCTCGCCCGCAGAAGCAATGGAGTGCAAGACTAATTACTTGCAGCATTTAGTTACAGGCTTTTTTCACATTTTGAGTTCAATTTCCATTGAGATAACTTTTTTTTTTTTTATCTTTCTTACTTTCAGGAGTTGTTATCAAAAGACACCCTTAACCCTTTAACATTCAGATTACTATATCATTGTTTAGAATTTATTACTCTTTTACACGTTTCAGTCATTTGACTGTCGCCATGCTGGAGCACAGCTTTATAAGGTTTTGGGCGAAGAAATTGACTCCAGGACATATTCTTTGTAAGTCTAGTACTTATTCTATTATTCTCTTTTGCCAAACAGCTAAGTTAAAGGGACATAAGCATCAGTTGTCAGGCATAAAAAAGACTTTATATGGTAGGTGTAAGAAACCAGATCTTGCTAGTTTGAACATAAAGTAACATAGAATATTTTGGTTGGATATGGCCAGTTTAAATGCTGAAAGGTTTAAAATGTTAGACTCATTTAAACACTCTAAGTATGAAGCCTTGTAGCCAAAAATCAAAAGCCTGGTAGGAGAAAGAAAGGAACACAGCACATATCTTTTGCAGGACTCTGCTAGTGAGGCTTTACAGCCAGATTTGACCTTTGCAGATTGTTTTTTTATAGGGAAAAACATAGTACTAAAATTGGAGTTTCAGATGCTTACAGTTCTGGGGGCAAAGAGGATTTATTCATATTTTATTTTATGTAGTAACAGATGAAGGTGAACAGTAGCATCACTGCTTTACTGGATTTCTGTAAGATGGATGAGGGGGTGTCTGTACTGACAGGCAAATCAAATATATAAAAGGACTTAAAACAAATTTTTGATTTCTTCACTAAGGTTCATTCATAAATTCTGTTGATATAGACATTGGCAAAAATTACATAAACATGCATATACATACATACATACATGTATTTATGTGTGTATGTATGTGTGTATATATAAAGACGTGAAAAGACATTGGAGCGAGATCATTGCCCGTGCAGGTGGCATGTAAAACACACCATTTCGAGCGTGGCCGTCGCCAGTTCCGCCTGACTGGCCCTCGTGCCGGTGGCACGTAAAACACCCACTACACTCTCGGAGTGGTTGGCGTTAGGAAGGGCAACCAACTGTAGAAACTCTGCCAAATCAGATTGGAGCCTGGTGTAGCCATCTGGTTTCACCAGTCCTCAGTCAAATCGTCCAACCCATGCTAGCATTGAAAGCGGACGTTAAACCATGATGATGATGATGATGATGATGATATAATTTGAAGGGCAATTAGTATCGCTAATTAACCAATATCAAAGAAAAAACTCACAAAAACTTATTTATCAAATAGTTTTGTTGCAGACTGCAATAAATTAAAAGCATTGACACTTGCAAAAAGAAAAAAACCTCACAAAAGTACAAGAGACATTCACAGATAATATTATTAGACTGACACTCTCGGAAGGTACAAAACTTTTAAAGTTTTGGATATAATCCTTCTTTAGACACTAGGGGAAAGTCTAGGAGAAATAAGAAGAAAAGAAAGAAAATAGAAAAAAAGAAGAAAACCAAGCAAAATGCCTGTGGATTAGTTTCACATGTTTGACATATATACGATTGACTTCACTTTCCATGCGTATGACTTTAGTTGCTTAGGGCTATAGTAGAAGACACCTGCCCAAGTTTGCCATGACAGGTTCCACAGAATCTTAATCTATCAAGTTCCACTCAACAAAGTATTGGTTCATCCTCGTATATGATTGATAACATTTGCTACAGTTTCCCTTCAGCAGGATTAAATCTGCCAAAACAAATGGTTGCTGGGCAAATTTCTTTACCACATAGACATCCCTAGAAAGTGTTTAGTATGATGGTGGGGACATGCAGAGATTGTAACAGGACAAGAGTAAGAATGTGTGTCTTCCTTATAGGACTTGTTTGTTTGTTCTAATAAGAGACTTTAATGAGCTGACTGTTGACATAGAAAGCTATTGCATGTGTTGTTTATATTAAACTGAGTGGGAAGGAGTAAAGTGGTTGAAACAACAGAATGTGGGGATAAAAATTCTTTATGGTATTCAGTTACATCCTTGTTCAAATCCCACTTCGGTTGTTGATAAAATATGTATCAGTCACACATACTGGGGTCAATTCAATTGCTTAGGCCCCTGCTCTGTATGTACATTTGTGAGCTTGTTCCTGTATGAGAAATAGATATTAGGAATTTAATATGTCTTTACATAAGTATATCTCAGTGTGTCAGTGTGTGAATGTTTTTTGTCTTCTTTATATCGTTATATATAATGTGTGTGTGTGTAAAAAATGCATGTACATATGTATATGTGTGTATTGTATGTTTGCATGCATGTGTATATATATATGGATGTATGTTCACATGTGCATATATGTGTGTATTGTATGTATGTATGTATATATATATATTATTTTCAAAATTGGCATGTATCTAAACAAATAGTGAAATTAAAAATAATCTTAAGTGAAAAATGAGTATGGTGGTATGTGTGTGTGTGTGTTAGGGCAGTAGAGAGGGGTTGTTTTGCTCAAGAAATGACATACAGTGTAATGACCTCAGTCACTTTGATACACTTCTGTAAGAAAGTTAAAAAGTTTTATATGTAAAGCAAGTTGGCAGAACCATTAGCACATTGGGCAAAATGCTAAGCAGCATTTCCTTCAGCTCTACATTCTGAGTTCCAATTCCACCAAGGTCAACTATACCTATCATCCTTTGGGATCAATAAAATAACTACCAGTCAAGTACTGGGGTCCATGTAATCAACATACTCTCCTCCCTGCTCTCAAAATTGCTTGCCTCATGCTAAAATCTAAAAGACAGAATCATTAGTGCATTGGACAAAAGGCCTAGCAATATTTCTCATGACTCGTTATTAAGAGGCAGTGAGCTGGTAGAACCATTAACACACCAGGTAAAATGCTTAGTGGCATTTCATTCATCTTTACATTCTGTGTTCAAATTCCATTGAGGTTAACTTCGCCTGTCATCCTTTCAGGATCAATAAAAAAAAGAAACACCATTGAATATTGAGGTTGATGTAATCAACTTACTACTCTGAAATTGTTGGCCTTGTGCCAATATTTGAAATAATAATAATAATAATAATAATAATAATAATAATTATTATTATTATTATTATTATTATTATTATTATTATTATTATTATTGAGTGAGAGAGCAGTGCATTCCATCAAATCTACAAAGCCCAGTATACCCATCATGACTACCTGTCTGATAAGGGTACACTAGGCACATGCATCACATGCATGACATAGTGCTCTCATATCAAGATAAACAGCACATGACCTCACAGGTGGGGCCGAGTTAGAATCTTCTTCAGATCGAGTAGCCCATCCTACTCAAAAGGTCCCTGAATAAGGTTTTGTTTAAGAATGGTGAACAAAACACCCATGTTTCCAGAGGTGAATTATTCAAACCCCAAAGAATTCCTCTCAACACATGGCCTTGATGCTCCCCCACTACTTCTACTCGTGATCAGAGATGCACATATCGTTTGACCTTAACTGGTAAAGGTCAAACAACAGACAAGCAAATCTGTGGTATTGAGCAGAATATTTGCTGTAGCCCATCTTTTATACCAAGACAAAACAATGTACATGATAATGCTGCCAATCAGTTAAGATTATTATTATTATTATTATTATTAGAATCTAAGGTCAACATTATCATCATCATCCTCATCAATGTCAAGGCAGCAAATTTGACAGACTAACAAATAAGATGCTTTGCAGTGTCTACTTAGTTCGCTTTACATTTTGAGTTCTAATCTCACTGGGGACAACTTTGCCTTTCATCCTTCTGGGGTTAATGAAATAAACTATCTGATTTAATCTCTCCCTACTGTCCCAATTTCATGGCCTTGCATCTCATTTTATTAGTTGCTTAGCAATCCTAGGTCAACACTGATTGGATTGACCCTGTGGTCAAAGGCAATTCAACCATGGCTATCCAGTCATTTTTTTTTTTCTTTTTTCGGAAGGTACAGTCTGAATTGAGGGAGATTTTGCTGCTATTTCTAACAGATACATAAAGATTCACCTCATTGGCAAGTAGTGGTTGTAGTGGTAACAGCAACAGCAACCTTGGTATACAGACTATATTATTGCTGTGTAGCTTAGTTTAGTTACCTTAATTTAGTACATCTGGTGGTTTTCAGTGTCTGCTCATCTCACCTCCACACTCCCTACTCAAGCTATCCAATGGATTATCACCCCCACCACTACCATCACCACTTGCAGCAAAGGGAAGAAAGGAGCCTTTCCATAGTCTGACTTATTTGAAATAACAACCCAAAACCCACTCCACTCACACTACACCATCTTAAGAGACAAAAAGGACACATAATGAAGTCCTACATAATCTTATAAAATAAACAGTATGGTTACAGCAGGAATGCCTTTTGAATAGGGCTGGTTTGGGGGCTCAACAACAAAGAAATAAACCTCTATGCACTTGCTGGCCCTGCAAGAAATAGCAGTCAAATCTTCCTTAAATCATACACTAATGTTGAATAATTTTCTATTAAATGCATGGTCCTGGAAAGAAAGACAGGATAGATAGTTAGGAATGTAACACTTTTGATCATAAGTCTGCTCAATCAGACCTACCCTGGGGTTAAACAACACATACAATAATGTATATGTAAAAATGCATGTATATATGTATAGTTTTGTCATATTCACTCCCCCCACCTCATTCAGTTTCTTTTAATTATGTTCTTTTCTTTTCACCTGTTGCTAGCTGTTGGACAAAGTAGTATGTTGGATATTCTCCTCGTGTTTGGTGATGGTTTCTTAACATGTGTGTTTGCTTGTATGTTGATGGTTGTAGTTGTATAGTTATAATTATGTGTGTGTTGTGAATTACATCAAGTAAGGAGAATTTTTACATACTTTTCTCTCTCTTTCTCAGTATTGCTCTTACATAAATTGGTCCAGTTCTACCTAAGTTGAAAGTAGTTTTATATGTGCCAGAGGATAGAAAATAAAGACCTAATGGCAACTGTGACGATCAAAGAGAAGGGGAGATAAATTATCAAAACTCTGCAATTCATCAGATAATTACATATTTGGTGGGACATGTTTCAATCCATTAGGCCTCATCATCATAGTTTCCTTGAACTGTTGACAAAAATTTCTACATACAGGAAAAGAGTTATGCATAATTTATTGTATGATTGCTTGAATAACAGAATCTCATATTTTACAGAGGTGCATGTGGTATCATTATTGTTGTTATTAATACTCTGTCTTCCTGCAGTAATATGAATTTCATGTCTTTGTCACATTCTGGGAGGGAGTTGTCAACTCCGATCAAATAGAACTGTAATGAAAGGCATCTCAACTATGATTGTATCATTTTTTTTCATGGAATCTTGACACTACATGTTTCAATTTGTTTTAACTGTGCTAAGGCTGTGGGGTTGTGAGTTAAGGAGATCATGTTACTATTTCTAGCAGGTGGTGTAACCATATAGAGACGTAGACTCCCCCATTGGTTTGCTCATTGACTTGAAATCTTAAAACAACTATGGTAATTGACACTCACATACACACACACACACACATTAAGGTATGATTGAGCCCCTTCATTCCAGCTATTCTTTAGTCTCTCTCTCTCTCTCTGCCTATCTATTCTACCTCTACCATCAGGTGTTTTATAATATCAACTTGTAGTTGTTGTTATAGCCTAGTTGTCATATACTTCACTTCACATAACATATCCAGACTGTGACATTACTCTGCACAAGCACAACATATCCAACCCATCACTCTATAGTTAACACATGTCCAGATTATTGTGTTTGACTAACTTGCTATATACCATAAGTCTGATTCAGCAAGGCTAACTGGGATCATGCAACACAATCAGAGTTCCACACTGGATCCTTTATGTCTACATACTGCACTCATATAAAATCAAGTGTTACAAATGTTTAAACAGTCAAAGGCAGCCTCAGATCAAACTGAGTGATGGTACATCATATATAGTTACACCTACATATTCTGAACAAGCATGGTATATGAACTCTGAGGAAGTTGAAATTCTCATATATTGGATTTATTTTCCTGCCAGAGGTCTCCTGGACTGACCACAATTATGAAATCTACCACTGAACAATAATAATGTCATGACCAGCTAAAACCAACATATGCTGGTTGACTTTGATATTTTGCACTGCTTGCTATGATCTTCTTGCAGGACACCAAACTGTGCTCACAATTACTCAGTAGGCTCAGTGTCTATTGTATGGACATGTAATGATTTTACATCTCTTCTTCCATGTCTCACCATTCACCAATTTTTGAGGATTATTGTCATCTCCATTGTGAGGTCCTCTCCATTCTTAAGTTACTAAGCTTTCAGAAGACACCTCCTCCACTGCTAATTAGATCACCTGGATATCAGAAGCTAACTACTCCTTCTAAGGAGCTCTCTAAGCATATATATATATACATACATACATACATACATGCATGCATGCATCCATGCATGCACACACACATGTATACTCATGCATGCACAGATATATGTGTTGTCATTATGAACAATTGTAGATTATTCATACACTCCTTGTGTAAAGAGCAATGGTGACCTAATCTACAATATTGTATAACCACTTTAGGTGGTTATACATTTGTTTAGAGGTTCCTAGAGTGACAAGCTTGTGGCTCTGATTGTAGTTTGAATTAATATGCTATAGTCAACTCTTGATTGCTTGAAGATCTAATTCACCTTTCAAGAGCATTGGTGACATTTTGTCTGCTGTTACTGTTGTTTAGTTCCACTTCTGTACTAATTGAGTTGACACATAACCATTCCAGTTATGACCATCTCATTTTCCTTCTATATATCTAAAATTACATTTTCCAATGTGTCCAGCCTTTCTGTTTTGAAGATGGTAGAGTATGATTTTAGGAATATTTGACCACTAATTCTTGCAGGTTGCATTAACAGATAAATCATTTTTTGTTACTGTTGTTGCCGTTGTTTTGCAGCTTGGGTTATTATACCTCAGTTACCTTGGCTGGTTTAAGGAGTCTCACCTCGATGAAACACATATAACCAAAGGTCTTCTTATTGTGACTATCCTGCCTTTTTTTTAAAGCATAATGTCTTGACCTACATTACATAAAGACTCCTAGAAGTTTGTTTCCATTTAATCTGATTGTGTTGGCTTTATGACCAGACATCATAACTGTGACCATTCCATTTTCTCACATATAACTACAGTTATACTATTTAATATGGAGGTGAAATTTCAAAAATCTTGCCTGCTACTACTAGCAAGCTAAGTGACTGCGTGGAGACTCCTTTAGTGGTGAGAAATATCATACTGAACATGGATGTTATTTGCTTAATGTGGAAAAGATGGAGTAGAGAGATGGATAAGGAGCAGAGTTGGTGTCAGCTAAGACAATACTGCTTTCTGACACTGGCTCAAAGTTACACAATAAAAAAGAGAAGGTGGGTGGTATACCTGTATGTATATGTGTATGCCCCTTTGTTTCTACATTGCATGATGGTTGTAAATGAGTATCACTGTCATATATGTAATGTCCTTCATTTCCAGTCTTCTGTGTAAACATATCTGGCCATTGGAAATATTACTTTGCTTAGAATCAGCCCAGGGTTGGCAACAGAAAGGGCATGCAGCAATAGAAAATGGTACAATGGGTCAATAAAACAACAATGATGATGATATAGTTTTAATAAATCACTCACTACTCTCCTTAACTCACCATCAGACTAGTATTTTGACTAATTTACAGTGTTTATTAAGGTAAACATAATAGTTTTTAGTTAATGGCTGTATGGTTTATTTGGACATTTCTATGTATTTCAGTCTACAAGTGTTCAGACCAGCATGAACACAAACACAAGCACAATAAATATGTATATATATCTACATATCATCGTCATCATTTAATGTTCATTGCCCATGCTGGCATGGGTTGGACTGTTTGACCAGGGTTGGTAAGCTGAGGGGCTGCACCAGACTCCATTCTGATTTGGCATGGTTTCTCAGCTATATATGTATATTATGCATACATAGTGGAAATATGGCACAAGGAGACAACAGTGGTTTTTATGGAAAAACAAGAGAAAAAGCACAACAGATGTAGACAAGCCCAACTCCCTCATCGGTTCCCAATCAAATATCCTCACAATTTTGACACCTTCCAACACATATATGGAGGCTCTTCTGTACAGTTCTTGTGAACCAAATTCCACTTCAAATGACCCAAAGCAATGGCAGAAAATATTTACCCCAAAGGTACTTCTCAGTGGAATCAAACCTGGAGTCACATTGTTGTGAAACAAATTTCTTTACCACATGCCTGCAACTGTGAGAAAGATAAAAAATTGCAGAGGAGGTGTGTTATAACCAGTGATGGTGGTGGCAGCAACAATGACGATGATGACAGAGGTGGAAGTGAAGGAGGATTTGTTAGGTGAATGTCTTGATCATAGTAGTAGTAGTGGCAATGGTGTTGGTGGTGTATGCTGTATTAACAATGTTTGCTTCCTCTCAGTAAGCTTCCAGCCACATTCCCCTCTCTCACACACTCAGCCACACAGGGCTCACTCTCACTCCCTTTCTTTCTCTCTCTCTCTCTCCTTCTCTCTCTCTCTCTCTCTCTCTCTCTCTCTCTTTCTCTCTTTAGTCATAGTGAAATGAGAAAACTTCAAAACAAAATCAAAAATATCTATAAAATTTACAAAAATTCTTTATTTCATCCAAGTTTTATTGTTTTATTTCTCTTAGCAGCTTTGTTTATTCCAACTGTATATACATATGATACACACACACACTCATACACACACACACACATGTACGCTCACACATATACGCTCACACATATAATGTTACACATACATACAGAGCTGGGTGGTCTGTTTTCTGGTTGTGGGTGGAAGCTACCTTCCTTCACACTACCCTCACCCCTTTGCTTGGGTGCACTCTCCCAGCATTTTCTCTACTCTACCCAACTCCCACCCCTGCTCCCACTTTTCTTCTACACTGACACACACATATACACACCCTCTCTCTCTCTCTTCTACATTGTACTCACCCCACCCCTATTGCATCCACTACTTCCACTTCCTCCCTCTACCATTACCACTATCACTACTGCTGCCATTTCTCCTCATTTCTGTTTTCTTCTACATACCAGCTCTCCCCCTTCCCCTACTTCTTCATCCCTCATCCTCATACTCTGTCTTCCTTCAGCTGCATCCCCACCCTAATCAATAACACCACTCCACTTTAAGTTTATCCTACCCCTACCTCCAAACATTCTAGTTTTTTTTCTTTTTCTTTCTCTCTCTCTCACTCTGTCTCTCTCTATTTTCTTTCCCACTTTCTCCCTTAACTCTATTTACTCAGAATAGCAAGTGATGGTGACGGCGGCAACGTGGTGAAAGCACCAGTGGAGTATCTGATCATGTGTGTGGTGTCACTCTAGTAATGTTTGAAACTGGGTAGAAACTGATGATAGAAGAGAGAGCTATGAATGATGGTGGTGGTTATGGTGATGGCAGCTATGACTTTTTTTTCTTAGAACAAGACTCAAAAGTGTGAATGGAACCAGCTAGTCCTACACTCTTAGCTTAAAAGGTTATATTATCTGTTCTCTCTCTCTCTCTCTCTCTCTAAACTGTATATATATATATATATAATTTGTGTTGGTTTGGGTTTGAACTCAACAGAGATAGGTCATAGTTTCAGTTCCTTGAGCATCTGCTGAAAATATGCAGTATTCATTCTGGCCCCTTTTGCAAGTTCAAATCACACTGCGATCAACTTTATCTTTCATACTTCTATAGTTGATAAATTACCTGTGGACTGTTGGAATGCAAACACACACACACACACACACACACATATATATATATATATATTCAGTTACAGGTTAAAATAGCTTCATTAAGGTATAGTAATATCCAATGAATTACTGGTTCATTACCTAATATTTTTATGAATAATAATATTCATAAAATAATAGGTCTAAATATATATATATTTATATTCAATAGGCTTCCATACAGTTTCTTATTTCTTTATTGCCCACAAGGGGCCAAACACAGAGGGGACAAACAAGGACAGACAAAGGGATTAAGTCGATTACATCAACACCAGTGCGTAACTGGTACTTAATTTATCGACCCCGAAAGAATGAAAGGCAAAGTTGACCTCAGCGGAATTTGAACTAATACCGCTAAGCATTTCGCCTGGCATGCTAACGTTTCTGCCAGCTTACCGCCTTCTTCCATACAGTTTCTATCTACCAAATTCACTCACAAGGCATTGGTTGGGCACAGGACACTTGCATTAGAAAATACTTGCCCAAGATGTTGTTCAGTGGGGTTGAACCTGGTTTCAAATTGGTCTGTTATTTCATTGTCCTAAGGATGTTAAGCAAAGTTAAGCTGAGCTGGATTTGAAAAAATCTAAAAGGGATTCTGCCATTCATTGCATTTGACTGTTTGGTACACATAAGTTTGCCATGTGGTTTGGGATTCAGTCCTCTACCATAACATTGAGATCAGTGTTAATGTAAGTGAAATTTAGTTACAGGAAGTTTGTCATGTGTGTTTATTGGGGTACTGTAGGGGTAGTCTTCATATTAGCATTGCTTCAACAGTGACATGGTTTGGGTCTTCCATAAACAAGTCATCAGCTAACAGTTCACTGTGCAAATGTGTGGGACTATAGTACTTCACTTGAAAAAACAGGAAAGGTTAGTGTCAAGAAGAGCACCCAGGCATGAGCTTATGGCTGATAATGTTGAGAATATACTTTTGCCACTGTGGGTAATACTTATTAATTTTTACATTTTTTTTTTTTTAAATTTCATGCTACTTATACACATGTTTGAAATTAATTCACATTTTCAAAATAAAAAGTTTTAAACTGAAATAGAAATAAAGTAAATTTCTCATTTGTATAGTTGCAATAAATATATGTTATTAATAACAATAATAATTATTTAGCAATTAAATACTTAGAGATGTAACTTATTAAATCCATATAAGCTAGTAATAACATTTTTCATAGTGTGACCTGTCACTAGTAACGGTGTGTGTTTGTGTACAGGTATGTTTGTATGTATGTGCATTAATATATGGATGGTTTTTAGGGGAGTCAGTGGTTGACAATACAGATGCTTTCAGCTTATAAAAATGTAGAGTTCCCCCTCAGTAGTGACCATAATCATGCATAGATATATAAGATACATAGACGCACAGGAATGGCTGTGTGGTAAGAAGCTTGCTTCCCAACCACATGGGTTCGGGTTCGGTGCCACGCAGTGGGACCTTGGGCAAGTGTCTTCTACTATAGCCTTGGGCCAACCAAAGCCTTGTGAGTGGATTTGGTACACGGAAACTGAAAGAAGCCTGTCGTAGACATATGCATATATATATATATATATATATATATA
>NC_068987.1:74745080-74745828 GCF_001194135.2 Octopus bimaculoides
GTAACAGAGATCAATAGAATAAGTCCTGGAGTCAATTTGTTCAACTAAAGATGGTACTCCAGCATGACCACAGTCAAAATGACTGAAACAAGTAAAGGAATATACATAAATGCACACACACACACACACTCACAATGTGTTGTGAGTAATAGTATGTATTTAATGGGTACAGCAGTTACTTATGCTCACACATAAACACACACATTTCTACCCATTACCCACCCACATTTAAAAATAAAAAGAAGAGAAAGAAACTGTAAATCTGATAGCCCACCCATAGAATATCTAATCTACACATGGACTCATGCACACACAAAACGCACCCTAAAATTATTTGTAATATTCGAAAAAGAAGGAGAACTTCCTAAATTCCCTTTAGGAGAAGGATTGGGTTTTATTTTTTAAACATTTTTGTTTTATATATTTAAAATATGGGTTGATAAGAGTGAAATGTGGACAGGTACGTATGTGCATATACACATATGTGGATGGGCAGAATAAGGTAAATATATAAATAAGAGGTGATGTACTTGTTTTACACCTGCTTGAAAAACAAAATTTCACCCCAACCACAAAAATTAGAATTTTGAAAACTCAAATATGAAATTAAGACCATAATTTTTAATTGGAAAATGTATAAGAAAAATAGAAAATAAGTGGAAAATTAAAATTGATCTATATATCTATTCAATTATATATGTATGGAAAATGGACATTAAATTATGATATACACACACACACATATATA
>NC_068987.1:74746507-74766914 GCF_001194135.2 Octopus bimaculoides
AGTCTTCAGCAGGCCACCCACTAAATTAGTTCCCCTCCTCCACAGACACACACATACATTTGTGTATGTGTATACAAACTTGATTCCCTTCGCCTCCCCACTACCACCAACCATGCAACTCCACCACCCTCTCCTCTTCTTCATCTTCACCCAGATTCCAACTCTCTCAACCACTACCTCCCATTACTCACTTACACCCCCAGGGCCCAGTGAAGTAAGTTATAGCTGTCAGATGAACAAACCCCACCTCTCTCTCTCCAACTTTTGTAATTTCCTATCAATTTACTTGTGTTTATTCTTTTTACCCCCTCTCACCCACTTCAGACACAACACACATGTGTCTTCATCTTTTTCCTCTTCTTACCCCCCTCCAATCCCAATTATCTTTTTTCTTTTTGTCATTTTTTTTCTTAACAAAGCAATAGATTGTGTGTGGATGCATGTGTGTATATGTATGCATGTGTATGTTTCTGTGTGTATATATTTATATATAGAGAGATATACATGTATGTATGTATATGAATGTTTAATACATTATGATAGATATATATACACATGAACACATAGCCATGACCTTCTCTTTATTGGTGGGTTGGTCAACTTAGCTTACAAATAAAAAAAAAAACAATACCAATGTTGGAAATCAATGGAATTAAATGTCATCTATATAATTCCACTTTTCACCTTAAAAATCCCAACACAAGCCTTTCACACCTGTGTATGCCTTACCATTTTGTGATCCAATATGGAATCTTGATCTGAAAAAAAAAAAACAGCAACCTGTAAGAATACATTGGTTATTTATTATCATCATTTTACATCCATTTTCTATGTTGGCATGGGTTGGATAGCTTGACAGGAGCTGGCAAGACCAGGGGCCACTCCAAGTTCCATAATCTGTTCTGGTATGGTTTCTACGACTGGATGCCCTTCCTAGTGCCAACCACTTTACACAGTATACTGTGTACATTTTACATGGCACCAGCACCAGAGTCGTTGTAATCATAAATATGCAAACAAATGGAAGTCACAGTCAGTTTGTCTTTGATCATATAAGTCTGCAGAATCAGGAATGGCCTAGGTTTGTAATTTTAGGTGGGAGACTTATTCTATTACTTGTTTTAGTAACACCTGCCTTTAGTTGAGCAGACTCTGCTACTATTGAGTAAACTCTGTTCACTTCCTTTGAATACTCTCAGACACTCTAAAAAAGGGTTAGAAAGGTACCTTCATCCGTTGACTAAAATCATTATAAATAAAACAAAATAAAATAGGATGAAATTAATTACTTAACCCATTTCCTCCCATAATTCTATTAACTGGAATTTTTTTTATGAAACTTTGATTTCTAGCATAAAACAGCCTTAGAAACACACTGGAATGATCAAAATAACATTTTAAATAGAAATAAGTGAGATATTGGGTGAAAAATTAGCAAACCTCCTTTGAATATCAGAGAAATATACCTAGTAGATATAGCGAGAAGGTTAGATATGTGTAAATATTGACAGATAATTACAACAAAATTTGTAATTTTTAAGTGATCTCATATGAGATCACTGGTAGGTAATGGGTTAAGCAAGCTTATCATATTTGACCGTATATAACTTGAATTCCATATAAAATGTTTCCTTCCGTCTCAAGGTAACACCTTAGTGCTACAGATAAAACATTTTATAGCTTTAATCAAAAGAAGAATTTCATTGGTGCCCTCTGGTTTAAACTGCAGCAGTTTTGCCCAATAAGCAAGCATTGTGTGGTTGTTTCTTTCTATGAGATTGTTGTTGTACTTCATCCTCAAATTGGTTACAAATCTAAAAGCTGTCTAGTGCTGTTTTGGATGTGTCTGTAACTGGGTGGGGATGTAGAATATTGGGTTCAAATCCTGCAAGCAGCCTTCAACTTTTTCCATCCAAGGGGTTTTTCAATATACATAATGTTCATTAGTTTCCTTCTAGTGTTGCCTTCTTCATTGCATGTGTATACCTGTGGCATAACCATAGTTATGAGGAGTTAGAGAGGGAATGATGACTGTTATTACAAGAAACGATGCATGATTGAATCCAGAGGCTGGTTCTTTGAATTCAAATATGTACCATTATATATGTATGCATACATATGTTTGTGCAGAAATAAACATACATACATGTAGACATAAATACACACAACATGTATTCTTACAAATACATCATAATTCATCTCAAAATGAAGCAAAGTTCAATAAAAAACCAAGATTATTCTATACAAAACAAATGTGATTGATACCTTAAATCCAGGACAATGCATGTTTAGTTCTGCAAATAAGATATGCTGTCTGTATGTTTATTATTAATTAAAGAATGTAAGTGTTTCATTTATTACCTCCTCAGTCTCTGTTAACAACATTCATTTATTACTTTCACTGTTAGTCTCAACAGCATTTTGTGATGAAATTTTACCAACATTTTTCATTGCAAAATCATGATTAACTTCAAACAGTGAAACCGGTTGGACACATGAACACTCTTTGTTTCCATCATAATGATTTCAATGCATTTTCTGTTCCCAAATAATAAATAATAAATTAATTCATTTTTCTGGAAGGGCAGTGCCTGTTGTATTGTCAAGGAATTTTAGGTGGGTGAGATGGATGGAGGGAGATATTCGAAAACCAGAGACTTAACCCGATTGCTTGCGATACAGAGTGGACACAATATACCGGAATAAGCATATACTGTAGCATACAATAATGTACATCATAATATTTACAAGTAATACACTATAAAACACAGTAATATATACAATAATATATAAGTTTTTCTACTATAAGCACAAGTCCTGAAATTTTGTGGGAGACGGTTAGTCGATTACATAGACCCTAGTGCTCAACCAATACCTAATTTATCGATCCCTAGAGGATGAAAGAAAAAACTGACCTCAGCAAGTATTTCAGCTCAACATAAATCCTAAAGAAATGCCACAAAGCATTTGGTTCTGTGTGCTAATAATTCTGCTAGTTCACTGCCTTAACAATATATAATACTAAAATTACAAACAAAATACAACTATTTTTACAGTAGTAATCCTTTCTACTATAGGCACAAGGTCTGAAATTTTGTGGGGAGGGGACCAGTCGATTGCATCAACCCCAGTGCATAACTGGTACTTATTTTATTGACCCCAAAAGGATGAAAGACTAACTTAACCTTGGCAGAATTTGAACTCAGAACATAATTATAGACGAAATGTTCTTAAGCAGACCTTTCATGATGTCAAGAATTTTCAGCACCCCCCAACCACATTGTTCCAGGTTCATTCCCACTGAGTCGCACCTTGGGCAAGTGTCTTCTACTATAGCCTCAGGCTGACCAAAGTCTTGAGTGGATTTGGTAGACGGAAACTCAAAGAAGCCTGTCGTATATATGTGTATGTTTGTGTCTGTGTTTGTGCCCCAACATCGCTTGACAACCGATACTGGTGTGCTTACGTCCCTGTAACTTAGCGGTTTGGCAAAAGAGACCGATAAAATAAGTACTAGGCTTCCGAAGAATAAGTCCTGGGGTCGATTTGCTCGACTAAAGGCAATTCTCCAGCAAGGCTGCAGTCAAATGACTGAAACAAGTAAAAGAGTAAATAGTAAAGAGTATATATATATATATATGTGATGAACTTTTTTCACTTTCCATCTACCAAATCCACTCACATGGCTTTAGTCAGCCTGGGGCTATAGTAGAGACACTTGCCCAAGACGCCACGCAGTGGGATTGAACTCAAAGCCATATGGTTTGAAAACAGACTTAATACCACACAGTCACAGCTGGACTACTTTTGATCATAGATCTGTCTGCTAAATCAGGGCTGACTTTGGGCCAATCGGCAACTGCTTGAATTTAGAATCAATGAACCTCTACAGGTGGGTGGAATGCTGTTCGTTTTGCTGGAAATAGCAACCAAATCTACCGCAAATTGCATTTTGTATCTTGCTAATGAATTCATTGAATAATGTGGCCCAAGTACACTATGCCAAGAAAAAAGATGGGTTGATCACTTCTGGAGAGCCAACTACAGCTGGAATTTGATGAAAACAGTAAAGTTCCGGTTGCTTGGAAAAGAGCCGGATTTTGATGGGGAAGGAACAAATTGCATCTCTAGTTTGTGGGACGCAGAATTTCACACCCGTTACTACTCGTTAGGGCAGACAAAAGATAAGGATTCTCGTTCTGTTTTCTCTTTTGTGAGAGATATGCATACATACATACATATTGTCATTTACTGACCGTTTTCTACACTGGCATGGGTTGGACTCTGTGCATGTGTACATACACATACGTACATGTGTATATATTTTATACACACACACATATATATATATATATATATATATATATATATATATATATATAGAAAGAGAGAGCGAGGAGAGGAGGAGCAAGGCATCTATACACTCAAACTTATTTAACTTGTTTGTGTGTGTGCGTGTGTGTATACGCATACACACACGCACTCACACACTCTATGTATGTGTATGTTCTATAAACCCTTCACCTCTCTAGCTTGAAACAGGGACACATGGTAAATTGCTAAGCACTACCGCTGCCACCACCACTACCACACTATCATTACTCTTTTAGATATCTCTGTCTCTTCTCCCACTCGGCTCTCATTTTCTCTCTCTCTTTCCCTCTCTCCCGCTCTTTATCTCTCTGCTTTACCCTCACTTTGCCCCTCTGTATGTGAACCGCAAGGTTTTGCCGTGTGCTATATAGCTTTACTTTTTAAACAACACTATAATGTTTTGGCTTGGCTATCTTGCTAGCTGCTGCTGTTGATGATGACGACGACGGCGGTGGTGGTGGTAGTATGTATATCATAGTGTTTCTGCTTGTGTGTGGTGATGTTAAAGTTATGTATATCATGGTGTATAGTGATGATGTTGGTGGTATGTGTGTGCGTGTGTGTATATATATATATCGTGTGCGTATGTGATGATGCTAAGCATATCGTAAGACTGCGTGTGTGTGTGCGCGCGCATAGCGATGTTGTGTATGTATGGTGATGGTACTACTGTGTTTATGAGTGTTTGGCATGTATATATATATATATATATTGTGTGTGTGTGCCTGTTAGTAGTGCTGTGTATGTATCATGTGTATGTTTTGTGTGTGGTATGATATAAGTATTCCAGCTATGTGAAGTTGTTTAGCTGCTTACCCTAACTAACCAGCAGGAAGGACCTCCCAGAAGCAGAGGTGTGGTTCTCGCCCGCCGCCACCACCACCACCTCTCTCTCCTTTCTTTCTCTCTTTTACAAACTAACATTCAAACAAAATAACAAAATAGAATCAATATATATATAAATTTGGGACAGGGAAGTTGAATTAAAATAGGATCGTGTGTGGAAGAGTGAGGCGGGGAGGTGGAGTGGGGAAACAGTCTTCAACTAACTAGAATGGTAATTTAGTATGTATGTATGCATGTGTGTATGTATGGATGTTCGTATGTATGTATGTAACGTATTCTCATCTGAACAGGGGTTTGTCCATAGGCCTTACTTAGCCATATAGACACTCACATGCTTCCTCCTCCTCCTCTTCCTTTCTCTCTCTCTCTCTCTCTCTCTCTCTCTCTTACGCGCGCGCACAAACATCTCCCTCGGTCAAATTTACCCAATGCCGTTTTAACACACGGGCACACTGCGCAGTTGTCCGGGGTCCGCACGGGCCTACGGGCCTAATTCTGATCTATTTATGCTGTGGCTTGCTGTCAATACAATTCACACTAGAGTCCATTGCACTGACATTGCGCGCACGCGCTTACACATACACAAACAACCGGTGGAGGCTAATATAATACTTGCTAGCTAAGGACGGTCCTAAGTTTACCTAAATAAAAATATGTATGTACACACGCACGCGCGCATGGATGTATGTGAATCTTTTCTACTTTCATGCCAACGCAGACACTTGTGTTGTATGAACTTGCACCCCACACAGACACATTAATGTGTCTGTCTCTTCGTCTACGTAGAAGAGTACATCCGAGTGAAGTTCAACGTCCTAAGGTCAGCTTTTAGCCACTTCTACTCTTGTCTTCCCCTTTCAGTTTCCTTTCCATTTGGCTATCCTGGCAATTCTTTACTCAGCTGTTATCCTCCATATACCTCGTGTGTGCGTGCGTACATGTATTTACACATTGTCAAATCCATACACGCGTGGAAAAGAGATGTTGATGATGATGATGACGATGGCAATGACAATGATGATGGTGATACATTTAGTGCTACCCTCACCTATGGTTATTTACTGATATAATGTACACACACACACACACACACACACACACATACATGACCTCATAAACACACACTCTTTTGCTCAGATGAACACACACACGCACATACACCTCACCCATTCCCTCATTTCTGTTATACACACCCGGCACTAGACGTACACCTCCTTTCCCTGTTTTAGTTGATAGTTTAGAAAGCAAATCTACACCATAAAACTCAAACACATAAACGAAACACAGGCACATACACACACACACACACGATCACATGCACACATGTGAACGCATAAAACCATACATATGTAAACATATGTGTAAGTATAGAAGTACTAATGCATTCTTACAAAACCTCATGCATAAACATACATATATATAAACATCCACGTAACCACATACACAACCGCATATGCTTATATAAACCTCATGTAAACATTCAAGCACATACATAAGTGCATATGCATACACACACCCATTACATACATAAGTACATATAAACTTGCAGAAAATGTACATATACCTCCATGAATAAACATAGAGACACATATAAACAACACATATGCACATACACTCACACACACACAGATGCATGCACATACACACCACAATACAAATTCTTGAGCAGAGAAAACAATGTTATTGATAGCCCTTTACTGAGATTTAGTTGATGTGAAGACTGGTTCTTTAACAAGAGCTCTTACAAGTAGAACCTAGTGATATGGAATAAGCCTGCACCACCAGTCCCTCCAACTTCGTGGCAGCGGCAACAGCAGTGGTGGTGGTGATGGTGGTGGGAGGGGAATTGCAAGAACTAAGCTCGCACACTGATGTAGATTGGGGTGGACTTAATCTGGCCTGGTGTGAGAGGACAAAGGACTTGGTAATGTGGAGTAAACTTGCTCCTCCTCTCGGCCTCTGGACAGAGATGGTAGTGGGCACATAGTGGTAAAATCAAACTCTCTTATGTGGAGTGGAGCAGACTTAAGTCGAAGGTGAGTGTACAATGTGATTTTCATAGTTCATCATAGAGAGTCTGGAGAAAAACGAGTTTTATTTTAGCTTCTCTGTCTTCACTGCTAGAGTTGATGTTTTCTCTGTCTCTGCATCTCTCTCTTTAATTGGAGACTTACCCTTACAAGTGGTTACTGTGGATTATCTACATGTGGATCCTGCTGGCTTTCAAAAAGCTATAAGTCTACTTGGTCTCAATGTCCCTTCACTCACAAATGTCCTTAGAACTAGTTGATTTAACCCTTAAGCATTCAAATTACTCTGTCAAATGCAATGCTTATCTATTCACATTGTCTTGAATTAATCATGCATTATCTCATGACTTCAAGATTCCAATAATGTGATTGTTTATTCTTAGGGTAGGTATGAGATGTTGGATCTGGTCAGTTCGAACATAAAGGACACAGAATATTTTGGCTGGATATGACCAGTTTAAATGCTAAAGAGTTAAGTAGCTGTGTGGGAGGAAACTTGGCAAAAAATGTTATTATCTGACCCTCATTTCGGGAATTGTATAGATTAGTAACTAAAGAGGTTAGTATCATTTTTGGGTGGTAGGGACACTGAACTGCATTTTTCAGAGAGCAGATTTGGAAAGGTGTGTCTAGCAGCTTGTCTTGTATAGTACTGATAGCATCATAAGCAATGACATGAGGTATAGCATCAAGTACTGTAGATACAGAAAGCCTACTCCATCATCTTTTTATCATGATGACAATGATGATAATTGTGAGGATTTGTTAAGAAAGCATATAATTGATTCATTTTACTGTGGTCCATTACTGGTACTCACCTTAAGTAAGAAGCAAATGAAATAAAGAAAGAAATTCAAATTGAATAGGATTTGAACTGAAAATGTCAAGTGACTTTGAGCTTAAGAAAAATATCAAACAGTATAAAGCAATTGTCTCCATTCTTTTGTAGCCATGTAGCTTCTGTATAGCAAGAAACCTGTTCCAAACTCTCCTTTCCTACTTAAACCTGTCTCCAGTCAATGGGGATTTTAGCCTTGCAAACTACATGGTGACTTGTCTAATGTTGATACCATGAAAAAAGCACAGTGATAATTTTAGGAAGGGCATTCAACTGTAGAAGCCATGCATGAGTAAAGGTATTAATGATTCTAACTTAGATACAATGCCATAAAGTTGTGGTTGTTGGTGTTGTTATTTAAATCAAGATCACTACTTGACTGGTATGTATTTCATTGGCCCCTAGAAAAATGAAGAGTAATGTAGATCCCAGTGGGCTCAGGGACGTGTGAAAGGAAGAGACAAAGTTATCCTCAAGCTGTGATGGTTGCTTGAATATTCGCAACAGCTTAGACTCTTAAAGGAACCCAGGGGCCAGGTGGTGTTAAACCAAACAACAGAAGGATTTATTACTCAAAATATAAGTAATGAGTCAAATAATTAGGTATGATCCATGGATCCAGTGGTTCAGATACAGTGTATTCTTCTATTCTATAGGTTCTCAAAATGGGTGCTACCGCACCCCAGTGGGCATTGAGACAGTCCAGGTGGGCGCTGGTGCTTAAGGGGGCAGTGTGGGGGATGGTAGAGAAAAAGGAGGTGTTGGGAGGAAGGCAGTGAATTGGGGGACGCTATGAATTTATTATAATATTATTATAGTATTGTATACAAATTATATAATATATTAAATATCAAATGATTCATAGTATATATAAATTAGTAAAATATGAAATATTTATTCACACATAAAAATAAGGGTGGAGGTACTGAGGGTATTATGTGGCCATGAGGGTGGCAGTGGCCCAAAAAGTTTGAGAACCCTTGTTCTGTTCGATTGTGGACCATACTGTGCAAGTTTATTACATGAAGGGCAGCATAATAGCTTAGACATTTTACACTTTTAGCTTGTTCTTGCATGCCTCTTGTTGAGGACATAGTGTAGCTCTGGGATAGTCTTGATTGAGCAGATGTATGATTACAGGCATTCCAACCATGACCATCCTATCATTTTAGGAGTATGTGGCACTACATCAGTTAATGTAGTCCCTCATACTACATCACTGTCTTTTTAGGACAGTGGTTTGTGAAGTAAGAGAAATTTGGCTATTACTTCTAGCATGTCGATCTGCAATGACATCAAAGTCTCCTTATTGGCTCAATATTGTGGTAGTGTATGAATGTATCTTGTTATTTGAGGGTGACTGGTGGCTTGGACATGTTATACAGCAACTTGCTATGTTTCTCAAATATACAGATAGTCTTACATTTTAAGTATTCTTATCGGTATAGGCTGCAATGGTTTTGAGATAATGCAAGGGTTTGCTGGTGATGGTGATGATGATTGGTAGAAGGTGATAGATTTTTAGTGGAGGAATATGGCTAAATTGAATCTAGTATTTGTACTTTTTACTTGTGTTGGCATTCGACTAACAAAATTCACAATATCATGAACAGAAGATAATCACACTCTACATCAACAGAAATCTTATTTCTTTATTGCCCACAAAGGGTTAAGTATAGAGAGGACAAACAAGGACAGACAAAGTGATTAAGTCAATTACATCGACTCCAGTGCGTAACTGGTACTTAATTTATCAACCCCAAAAGGCAAAGTCGACCTCGGCAGAATTTGAACTCAGAACGTAACGGCAGACGAAATACCGCTAAGCATTTCGCCCAGCGTGTTAACATTTCTGCCAGCTCACCTCCTTAATATCAACAGACATCTGATGTGAAGATCAACAGCCAGATATGATTCCAACAATGGACACTATGATGGGGTGCTGAAGAGTTCCTGGCTTTGGATAAAAGAAAATACAGGAGGATCAGTTAATTAAAATTTTATTCAACATATTTCCCTCTCAGAGTCACACACTTATTGCAGTAGTCTTCCAGTTTCTTTTTAAGCTCTGTAAAAGAACTCAGAAGGTTGGGCCTCCAACCAGGCCTTTCACAATACCCTTAATCTTCTGGGAAGAGGATTTACAATTCAGATCATAATAGGAAAAAGAACAAGAATCAAGTAACAGACAGGGACTTTTAGTTCTAAGCTCTACTGACACTCTCCTTATCTATTCTTCCATTGATAACAAAAAAGTTCCTTTTTTTAGGTATTAATAAATAAAATATTAAAAAAAGAGAGAAATGAAAAAATACTACAGAGTGGAAACTTAGCCCCAACCTCTTCCTCCACACTACCACTCCTGTTTCTGCTCTTTGGATAACAATTCTTTATTTCTTCCTTCTCAGCACCCAACCACCCACGTTGTGCCAACCACAAACCTAAGTTTATTATAGTAAGAATATTCTTGTTCTGTTTTTACCAAACCTCACCCACCTTTCCCTTTATTTTGTTGCTGTTGTCGCTGTTAATTAGCTTAATTTTATTGGTTAATTAATTGATTCTTATGCTACATAGCAAACCACTTGAAGTAAATTATATACACATATGTACATATTCACATACACACAATGGTGAATGTATTTGCAGATAAAAGTATATATATATATTTCTACACACACACACATGCATGCACAAACTGAAGCACATGTGCATACACATTGTATGTATATATGTGTGTGTGTCTTTGTACTCTTGGTGGATGCAATTTGTCTGGATACTAAAAGAAAGTTTTTCTATTTGCCTTCCTTTTCTGTCTTTATTTTTCTTCTCCCTTCTCTCTCTCTCTCTGTCTCTCTCTTTCTCCCATTCTCCCTCCTGGGTTGTAAAAAAGATCAGTTTACATTCCAATAACTTGAACCAATTGTTGGGCTACAAGAACCGCTTTTCCTTGTCATCCTTACACCACCCAGTACAACCACCACCATTACCACCACTTAGAGCATCACTGCTGCCACAGCCGTTTCCATCATTTCAATTACCACTATTGAACCAAAGCCAACAGTGGAGCTCTCTAACATGATTGCTCCATGTGCTAGAAGTAACGGACAAATTGTCCTCAAATCACACTGATTAACCACATATAAATAATGATGAGCTTATTACGTACAGTGCTCGGGTGAAATATAGCTATGCTTGAAAAAACTGGATGGTCTTTGATTATGAACCTTCTCTCTCAGGGCTTACCCTAGGTTAAACCGGAGCTATAAGACAACTATTATCAGTTGAATACTATGCATCACATCTCAGTCATTATCACTGCTATTATCAACATGACCATCGTTATAATCAGCACTATCATAAGTGGTGTTACCTTAATATACATACATTTATCACTGGCACAATCATCACTGCTCCATCGTCACCACCATAACCACTTCTGTACATCACTCTGTCAACAGGCCAAGAAATAACAGCCCTCAAATTACAACCTACTATCTTAAAATAGGACATGCTGGATAATGTTGGTTATTGATTTCTTACATGCATGAAACTGACAGGGTGGTCACTGCTGAAATGTCTTTATTCATAGATACAGTCATACAGGACTGACATGGCTTAACAACAACTTTGTTAACATCCACAAGTGAGCCTCTACACAGTCACTTGTCTTGCTAGAAATAGCACCTAAATTTCTCTGAAATCACATCTTTCCTTCTTGAGTAAGGAAGGACATGAAATATTGTAGTCCAAGATGCATTATATATCTGGATTAGGGATAACGTAGGACTGAACAACATCAACATAGGTGCAAGCAAGGTTGTGTGTTTAAGAAGTTCATTTCACATCCACATATTTCCAGATTTCATGTTCAATCCTTCAGTGTGACAAATTTGACCAAACATCTTTTTGGTCAACCGAAGCCTTATGGAAACTGTGAAGAAGCCTCTCAGCCTCTACCTGCTCTTGGGTGATTTTGTTTGTCATCCTGTTTGGCAGCACCATTTATCTGACTATTGTGGGACAGATCTCCATTCTAGGGGTATTTTGGAATATTGTACTGATTCCTATGACAGTAATCCATGAGTCTTGGGTTTTTCTCTTCTGCCTCATCACCCACCCACTACCACCTAGAGACCTTATAAAAGGCTTGGGTGGTACCCCAACAGCCAAATTACCCTCAAATCACACCATACTGTCTCAGAAAAGGGCACATTAGATAGTGTGACTCTAGGTTTCCTGCACAAAGTAAAAAGACAGAATTGTCAGAGCTGGAATGTCTAATCATAGGTCTGTTCAGTCAGTAAGACTAAATAATAACAACCACAAATGGTAGTCTGTACATGGTTGTTCAACCTGCTGGAAGTAACAGCAACGAAAATATCTCAAATACACACTATACTGTATGTAACCCTTTAATATTTAGACCAGTCATATTCAACCCAAATATTCTGCCTTATTTTATGTTGAAACTGGCCAGAATCTTTAAAGTCTTGAGGCTCTGAGATAATGCATGATTAATTCAAAAGAATATGAATGAATAAGCATTACATTTGACAGAAATTTAAATACTAAAGGGTTAAAAGAATGACTTTGAAGAATGTTGTGCTCTCTTAGCTAGAAGGTCTTTGATTATTGGTCTATTTAGTGGTGGCTGACCTTATGCTAGGCAACGATGAGATCAAATAGATCTTCTTAAATCACTCTACTATCTTTCAAAAGAAGAACAGACTCGATAATGTAGTCCCAAGATACACTATGTGTGAAAACAAATGGCTTAAAGTTTAGCTTTGGGTTAAAACAACAGTAGGACATATACTATATCTAAGAAAAAGAGACTGAGTGATCTGAGATGGAATACAGTTCTGCTGGATCAGTGCTAATCTGGAGCTAAAACAACAGACATGACATTCAGATTGTTGTTCTCTACACTAGCATCACCTAGAACTCATCTCCTGTACCATCTTCAGTGAATTAATTGAAGTATCTTTACCAACAGTATTTTCATTTTTGGGTAGGTTGTGATGTACATTTATTCTAAGTGAATTGAAAAATGAATTGAAGTTTGCATTTTAGTTATAGAAAGAAAGCAAAAATCTAACAGCAATTAGAAGGGATAATTTCAGGAGTCTAAGAATTAACTTCATAGAAAACTGAGTTTAGTAAGGAATTTATATCATACAAGTAGTTGTCCATCAGAGCTTGATTCTCAATCTCTCTCCTGTTTATAGTTCCCCAGGTCATATCAGTTTCATACTGACTGTTATGCAAACTTATGTATGCAAATGACCTCAATGTCATAGTTGAAGCTGTTAAAGAAAGTGCTGCATGTGGAACTGAACCTGAAGCCATGTGATTGCAAGGTGAACTTCTTTATCTTCATCACAGTCATATCTGTGCCATGATGGTCACAGGATTTGAGTTCTTGACTTCACAGTTAAACCTACAAAGATATGTAGCTGTGTATGTGTGTACATAGCTACCATTATACTATGGATACTATAGCCATACTGCTCTATGTGATCTACTCACACCACCACCCTATATTAAAATATATCTCACAATACAGTTCAGTATATTCTATCGGAGTCTCTCATTTCACCTTGGCCCTGCCTTGCCTATTCCCCATCCTCGTTGCTGAGAATCAGGCACCATGGGTACATGTGTCATCTCTCATGCCATTGATTCCACGAACACCTCTGACCGTGAATGTGAATTCATCCAGACATCTTCTAGTCCATCCTTTGATGATGTCCAGTTAGCATCTGCTCAGTCTCCCCTGTTTCCCATTGACTCCCTCTTGGATGTAGGTGGGTACTGAGGTTCTGAGACTTCTGTGGCATGCCCAAATACTGTAGCTTTCTCTTCCTGATAGTTGTCAAATATTCTCTTTCTACTCCCATTTCCTCAATTACTATCTCAGCTGCAGAAGTACATTGTTTCAAATGATTTTGGTTTAGCAAAGTCAGAAGCACATTGTTTCAAATAATTTTGGTTTGGCAAAGTCATTTGCTCTTCGGGTCCAGCTTTCACATTCATACAGTGCAACAGGCCAAACTAGTGTCTGTAGAGTCTTTAATTTGATATTCTTATTAGTTTCTGTCCCTCATTCCAGATTGTATTGAGTGACTTTAAGACTGATCTTGCTGCCCTTAGTCTGCTCTTATTTCATGGGCTCCAATCTCCTGATTGTTCTATGATAGCACCCAGATCATTGGGTAAATTGATTATATTTGTGTAGGTGGGCTGTGTGTGTGTGTGTGTGTGGTTGTGGTAGCAAGACTTATGGTGAAAGTAATGGGAGTTTATGGTGTTGGTGGTAGTGGCTAAGGAGTGTATATTGGCTTAAGGAAATGATTGTTTATCTATGTGTGGTTTTGAATGTGTGTGTGTGTGTGGTTACAAGTGTATATATGTGTGTGTGTGTGTTGAAAGATGGATGATGAGATGTGATAGATGTGTGTTCTCTTCCTTCTCACTACACTCCTTTCTTTTCTACAAAAGCAGTTCAGAGATTGGATTGTGTATGTATATCAGTGTCTGTAAGTGTGTAGGTGTATATGCATGAAAAAAAAAAATATTGTTTATCTTCACCCATCTCTTTAGAAGTTTCTTTTTCGAGTTGCTTCTTGCTTTTCCTTTTTTCTTTTTTTGAGTATTTTTCTCTTTCCTTCTCTTTTTTTTTATTTCATTTTTTTTCCTTAACATATTGCTTCCCTCTTCACTCTCTTTCCCCTCCTTCCTTCTACCCACCATCTTTACCCTCACCCTCTACTCTACCCCCCCCCCTCCGCTTCACATCTTGGGTGGCATCAAGCAGTGTGTTATATGTAGAGAAAGTCTATAAAACTAACTGGGGGGTTCTTTTTTTTTTCTTTTTTGGAGCAGACTGACTGACTTTCAAGTGTGGTGTATATATGTATGTATATTTGTGTTTATGTATGAAATTGGTGTTATTTTCTCTGTGTGTTTGTGTGTGTGTAAGCACACATTACATGCATACATTTTATATATATACTTAGAAACATTTTATGTAGTTATATATATATATATATATATATATATATATATATATATATATATATATATATATATATATATATATATATAGTGCATGAATGTGTGTAAATATGTACACATGCACACACATATCAAACTATACAAGTTCACAAATGCACACATTAAAGCAGAAGTATTCACATATGCACATGTGCACGTACATGTATGTATAATGTAATGCTTAAATCTATGTAAATGTGACTATTTCTGTGTCTGTTGTGTTGTGTGTGTGTGTGCATGTGTTTATGCCTTTAAATTTGTGGTTCTGATTATTTGTCTTTCAGTATATGTGTGTGTATGGTCATACATTTGTATGGTTGTATGCTTTGCTTGTGTACATATGTATCTGTGTGTGTGTGTGTGTGTGCACACGCACTGGTATGTATGTTTATACATCTGTGTGTGAGTGTATGCCATGTCTGTACGTGTGTTTGTGCTGGTATGTATGTTTATACATCTGTAAGTGTATGTCATGTCTACATGTGTGTGTGCTGGTATGTATGTTTATACATCTGTGTGTGTGTGTGTATGCCTTGCCTGTGTACATATGTGGGTGTGCGTGTGCAGTAAAGTAAAGCTAATTTAAAAACCTTCCTTTGCCCTAGTGCTGTCAGACTTTTACAGCAGTGATATAGAGTAACAGACATGATCTTACTTAGACTATCACTACCACCACTACTACCACCACTTCCATTACAGCAGCACTACCACTATCACTACCACCATTTCTTGTCAACACCACTGCCACCACCACTACCAACACCACAACTGTAATCTTCATAAATAGCATTATCAATATCACCATTGTTACACTAGAAACACTGTTATACAAACACCACTCCATTAACACTACTATCGTTACACCATCAGCATCACCACCACCATCACTTCTGCTAACCTTATCATTACTACCACCGTTTCCATCATCACCACCACTAATATCACCATCACCACCACTACCAACACCACCATTATTAACACTACTCCTGCTATCACTTACAACCACTACCTTCACTACCTCTCTGCCACCATTACTAACCATCATCACCATCTCTACATCTTACAATTCCCACAGTCTTTATTCATTTCAAAAGAACATACACTGTTCTTCCTGTAGTACCCTTCCCCCAAACACACACACACACACACACCTTATAACTTGGGACTGGGACTACCATTGCTCCCTTCTCCCCTGTTATTCCACTATCACACATCCAAGGTTCCTGTATAGCATCTGTTTGTTTCTCAGGAGTGGATTGCAAGCCCATTGCCCTTGCCCAGCCCCCTCTTGTCTGAGTGGTGGGGAGAAGCATATGCACAGAGGGAGTTGTAGTTGGTACTGCAAGCTAATGGAACACACATCAAATTTACAGTGCTGCTGCTGCTTACAGTAGTGAGTGATTCAATCCTGTTGTATAGAGGACTTTAGGTTAAAACCACAAGAATTCTGTGGGGTTTTTTTCCCATAGACACAGCAAGGCGCCAGTGACAAGATATGATGATGATCTGCTTATGTTTTATAATTGTCTTGTAAGTCCATCAGCATAGCTGTAACTTTCCTTGTTTAACATGTGGGGCTCTCAAAACTGATGAGTGATGAGTAACAAATTAATGAAAAATAGATAAATGAATAAAAGTAAAGGTCCAAGGCTTCAAATATAATATGTACAGTTGTTTAACCTCTGTTCAGATCTATCGTAGTCTAGCTGTGACTTAACTTCTCCCTTCTTCTTCTTCATTCACATCAAACATTATCTACATTGTCTAGAGCTATTTTATCCAGCAGAACCTTTTTAAGAAACATAGGATCTGAAATAGATTTGTCTTCTGTTCTTAGATTTCTGGAATGTAAAAGAAGCAGACAAAGGCACTCTTGTTGGTCCATTATATTTTCTCATTAGCTGAAGGAGTCCATAGCAAAAGAGATGCATCCATTGAATAAAGTCTGGGAATTACTCAAAACAATTTACCATTTGTAATCTCGTAGTTTATTTTACCAATTATTGCTGCAGGTGGTTCCAGTTGTGATGGTGTAGTTAATGGAAAACTAATATGGGGTTTTAAGAATTTCAGGGAGTTGTGTAGATCTGTAGACCCACAAGAGGTTTGTGTTTCCTTGTCCTGAAAAAAAAGGGACTGCATAAGGTATGCACAAGAAATGTGATACACAAACATTCAATGTAAAAGATTTGTAGGGGCTAAGAGAGAGATGTATGATTTGTTTGTTGTCCCTAACACCACCACTGGTGTCATGTTACCAACATGCCCCAAATCACCTGCATTAATTCTTTTGTAATCATATAATCATCATCATCATCATCATTTAGCATCTGCATTCCATGCTGGCATGAGTTAGACAGTTTGACTGTAACTGATAAGCCAGACAGCTACACCAAGTTCGAGTCTGATTTCTCATGGTTTCTATGGCTGGATGCTCTTCATAATGCCAACCACTCCAAGAATGTAACTTTTTACATGTCACCAACATGGGTTCCAATTACATGACACTGGCATCAGCCACGACATATATATTAAAAAGAAAATGCACTGTTCATATCTTTTAAACCCCAGTGCTTATTTTTTTAAGTATGATACTTATTCTAATGGTTTCTATTGCTAAACTGCTAAGTTATGGGCCATAACTAAAGCAACACACCCACACAAATGTACACATATATACACCATAGGTTTCCACACAGTTTCTGTCCACCAGATTCTCTCACAAATCTGTGGTCAGCCCAGGGTTATAGTAGAAAATGTTTGTTTATTGCTTAATCAAGTGGAGGGGACAGTGGCCTTTCCAGAGCCTCTAAGATGGTTGGTTGTAAAGAAGGAAGATGTCTTCAAACTGTAGACCTAGCTAGAATATTTACAATAAAAGTGAACTCTGCTAAAGAGTCCAGAAGTAATGTTAAGAGTGGAGAGTCATTAAGTCTACCACTCTTGCTGCAGGAAGATTTGAATTCAGAACACAAAAAATGAGCTGGAACAAATCCCACAATGCATTGCATCCTGCCTGATAACGTATTGGTTCTGCTCTAGACTGGTTCTTTATTTATCAACCCCCAAAAGATAAATGCTACCATTGACCTTTGCAGGAATTGAACTCAAATTGAAATGAGCTGAAATAAATAGCATAAGACACTAATGCTTCTGCCAATTTGCCACCTAAAACTGAAAGCAGGGAGCTGACAGAATCATTAGCACACAGAGAGAAAATGCTGAATGGCTTTTCTTTCAGTTCTTTATATCGAGTTCAAAATTTCACTGAGGTCAACTTTGCCTTTCATCTTTTCAGGGTCGATAAAATGCGTACCAGTTGAGCATCTAATTCCTCTCTACTAAAATTGATAGCCTTGTGCCAAAATTTGAAACAGTTATTAAGCTAATGTTTGGAACATTATAACTTAAACAATTTTGACATAAAATTATAATGAAAGAAGGTTCTACTTTGCATATGAGGAGAGTTGTATTTCAGTGCAATATTCATTTATTCTTTTACTGGTTTCAATCACTGGACTACATGAAGCCACACATGCATGATTATATCAATCTTATAATTGTCCACTCTTTATGAGAGTCGGCTGAAAAGTTCATAGGCTGACTAAGATACTCTCATGGAATGTGACCAAATGGAGTTTATTTTGCAGTCCACATATGTTTTCCTCTGGTGTTGCAGTGCTTGGATCCTATTGGTGAAGAAACTTTCATCCTGTTGGTCAAAAAAGTTATCAACAGTAGATATGACGCAATCACTGCAATACTGGTTCCCAACCAAGTGTTTTTTCATGTTGGGAAACGGATGATAGTCACATGAGGCTAAGTCAGAAGAATAGGAAGGGTGGGCAACCAGTTCAAAGCCACAGTCACATACAGCAGCCATTGAAACCAAGTACTTGTGTGCTGGAACATTGTCCTGTTGAAAGAAGACCCCCTTTCATCAGTTTTCCCCGAGTGTTTGGTAGGACAGAAAGACAAAATTGACTTGAGTGTAAAGGGACATAATCAAGACAGAACTAAATACAAGTGCATTTTGTTGACCCTCTAATGATGCCATTATCCTTCGTATTATTCACACATTCATGTATAAATCTAAGAGAATGGCTTTCACACAGTTTATTTCTGTCTAGCAAATTTCACAAGGCTTCTCTCAACCTAAAGCTAGATTGAAGATGTTTTCTGTCACACAGTAGGACAGAACTCAGAACCATGTAGTTGCAAGGCAAAATTTTTAACAATTCAGCTATGCCCATGCCTATATACAAATAAATAAAGCCTAGAGCTGTGGTTCTCAAAATCCTTGAGTATTTTAGGAATGAATTGAAGCACACAAAAGAAGCAGCCTATTCATATTTAGAAATAATATATAGAAATAATATGAAAGTGTTAAACCCACTTCCCAATGCTCGACTGTAATTACAGCTCTAATGTAATTTTTCAGTAATGTAGAATATCAATATCATAAAATATTTTCATTGATGAATATATGCCACAAGCTGACTGATATGTGTGTGTGGCTAAATCAATTGGGAAATGTTTTGGACCAAGGTCTTCCAAATCACACTCACACTTTCAGTGAAAATGAAATGACACCAAACTCCAGTGGTTTATTCCCCGTCCCCATCCCATTTCACTCATACTCCCCACAAAATGCTAACCACAAGGCAGAGATCCTTGAATAATCAAGATGGTTTATTGTACAGGAGGAGAAATACTGAGTATTGTGACAGGTTTTGGTTGTGGTGGTGGTGGTGGTGGAGGTAGAGGTCCTCATGGTGGTGTGATTGTTGTGAAACAATGAATACTACTGACTGTTTAAATGGTAATAAAACAAACTGCCCTCAATAAGAAGAACAATGTTAAAAGGAAAAACAAAGTTTACAATCTAAGAACCCCGCCAGACTCACATGCTGATATATGTATGTATATATAGCACACAGTTTTAAGCATTTGAACAATTTGCTCATTAAGATGTATATAAAAGCCTGGTAGTTTGAATGGAGTTTGTTTTGTTGCTTGTGTCTGTGTACATGTGTGTTAGCTGGTGGCTTGTTGTATTCATGGGCAAGAATGGGCAAAAAAAAAGGTAAACAAATAAACACACACAGATATGCATACATGCATATACACATACATTGGGAAAGAATCAAACTGCCATTATATTTTGTTTATTTATTATACATGTGTGTATGTATGTGCACATACATATATACCTAATATATATAAATATATATATATATAATATATATATATATATATA
>NC_068987.1:74766973-74769938 GCF_001194135.2 Octopus bimaculoides
ATATATATATTATATATATATATGAAAGAGAGAGAGAGAGAGAATGCAGAGGGGAGGAGAGAAACGGCTTTTCCAAATGTGATGATAAATCTGCGTATTGTTATGGCAAGTGTTTTTACAGCCTTGAAATAGCTGAATGTTCTGCTCAAGGATTCATCGAAATATCAACAAGCACAATTCAATTCATACTGGAAGGAGGTGAAGGTCCCCCCTGGAGATGTTAGCCTCCCTCTTATTTGTTGAAGGTCAAAACCTGGTTCTGTCATTAGCAATGGAAGAATGGGAAGGGGTTATGTTGAATTAAGAGGAAGAAAGTTGTTGCAGTGCTTATAATAGGCTTATAGTTCTAAGCAACTATTTGTTTCAGTCATTGGACTGTGGCCATACTGGGGCACCACCTTAAAGGGTTTATTTAGTCAAATAAATCAGCTCCAGTACTTATCGTTTTCTTTTTGAGTTAAGCTTCTGCGCAGTTACTTGACATGCTAGAAAAAGAAGTCAAATTACTGTGCAAATATAGTTGGTGATAGGTAGAGCATCCAGTTATAAAAACAAAGCCCAAACTGAAGCATTTATGTGGAACATAGCTCTCCAACGTATATGGAGAGGCAATAACTCCCAACAAGAACCAACCTGAATTGTAACAACCTGTTTAACCCATCCCAGCATGAAAGCAGGACATCATGATGACAAAAATGTGCATATGTATGTGTGTTGGTCTTAGTCTGTATCTCTGTTTGCCCCATCCCAGACACCAGTGTTGTTGGTTACAATTTAAAACTTTAGATTTGATTCCCAGATCAAGCTGCACATTGTGTTGTTGAGCAAGGTGTTTCACTTCACATTGCTCTTGTTTGTTCATTCTGCTGAAAATGAGTACCTGCTGTGGCAGAAACAGCAGCAAGTGGTTAATCTTGCAACCAACTTCTGCCTCTGTCCAAGAAGAGACTTCACAGGCAGGAGCAACAAATGACGGCTTGGTATTGTGTTATCCAGTATAGGAAGGTTAGCTACTATGATAACCTGAATTACTCTGTTGATCTCAACTTGGTAACGGTGATGGTGATGAAACAGTGATGTAACGATGGTAGTATTGTTGTGTTGTTAGTGGTGGTGGTGGTGGTGGTGGTTGATGGTGGTTATAACTAGAGTCAATTCCATCAATCACATCCTTCCCAAAATGTGTAGCCATGTAAGAAAAGGGGATATCTTTATCATCTCTATCTTTATTATGCTGTTAATTTTTAAGAAAAAATAACGAAGCTTATGAACCAATTTGCAAGCTGACAATCCCAAACTAGTGGTGAAATTCATGTTTAACTTCAGGTTGATCTTTACATAAGAGACCTTGTGATCAAACAAGTTCCAGATATGACCATCACATTGCTTTCTTTCTTTCCAGACATTGTGTATCTAAGACTACATTATCAAACATGTCTTATATTTTTTTTTCAGAATATTAGAATAGGATTTGATGGAAATCTAGCCACTAGTAGGTAGTGTATCTTTGAAACAGAGGGAAAGGAGTTACTTTATTGACTTGTGGTAATGTTCAACCCATATCAGCATTAATCAAGCTAACTTACAACCATAAGACATTCCAACCATGGCTATTCCATCTTTTTCCTGACATAGTACACACTGGACTACATTATCAAATATTTCTTTGCTTTCTTAAGAGATGATATAACTGACTTTGAAGGCATTCAGCTGCTATTTCTAACAAGTTGGACAAGATAAGTGTTTCCTTCTTGTTGCTTAGGCTTGATTCATGGTGGGGCTATTTCTTTTTTGTCCAAGGACAAGCCTAATCAAGCCAGCCTATGATGAAAGGCATTCTAGCTATGACCAGTGCATTTGCTTTTTTATGGTTATATCAGATAATTTACATTATCCAGTATGTTCTGTCTGTATTGAGTATGGCAGTGTGATTTGAAGGAAATCTGGTTGCCATTTCTAGGAAGTCAAATGACCACATTGAGGCTCCCCACAATGGCTCATGGTAATGATGTACATTTGGCTGATATATAAGATCAGTTTGAGCTCCCTATTTGTTGATGATATTTGTAGGGAAGGTAATATAAGGACCAGGTGAGATAAAGAAAGAATCAATAAATCCCAGAACTGGCCAAGTTTGTTTTAAAAAAAAAAGGGTCAGCCTATTTATTTCACTGGAAATCTGTATAAAAGAGGAACATCTCAATATTTAATACTATTGACCCAAGCCCCCACCTTATCATACCTTCTCTTACCCCTCTTCCATTAGCAAGGACATCCAGGCTATTTCACATACAAAGAGCTCCGGAAGCAAGCAAGGAACACACACACCTGCCTCTCTCCATCTCCCGTCTTAGCAATGTCTTATAACCCTTGCTGCCACCATCACCACCACAACTCCCACCTAATATGTGACTTCAGTTGTTTTACTAGAAGGTAGATAGAAAAGTAAGATCACTTATAAGAACAGCAAATAGATTGGAAAACCTAATTAAAACTTCAAGTCTGATCAATGGGGGCGGGGTTGACATTAATCATCATCATCATCATTATCATTTTATGTTTATTATCCTTGTTGGTATAAGTTGTTATTGACATTGCATTTTATCCTTTTGGGGTCGATAAATTAAGTACCAGCTGAGTACTGGGGTCAGTGTAATCAACTATCCTTCTCCCCCAAATTTCAGGCCGTGTACCTATAATAGAAAGGATTATTATTATTATTATTATTATTATTATTATTGAGAGAGCAGTGCATGCCATCAAAGTGACACTGGGGTAAAATATACGAAGCCCAGTATACCCATCATGGCTACCTGTCTGATAAGGGTACACCAGGCACATGCATCACAACCAATGTGCGCGACATGGTGATCTCATATCAAGATAAACAGTGCATGACCTTGCAGGTGGGGCCCAGTTAGAATTTTCTTCAGGTCGAGTAGCCCATCCCGTTCAAAAGGTCCCT
>NC_068987.1:74769986-74777658 GCF_001194135.2 Octopus bimaculoides
CCCTGAATAAGGTTTGTTTAAGGATGTTGAGCAAAACTCCCATGTTTCCAAAGGTGAATTATTCAAACCCCAAAGAATTCCTCTCAACACATGGCTATGATGCTCCCCCACTACTTCTGCTTGTGATCAGAGATGCACATATCGTCAGCCACCAAGGAACATGCTCAACTGGTTAAGGTCAAACAACTGACAAGCAAATCTGTGGTATTAAGCAGAATATTTGCTGTAGCCCATCTTTTATACCAAGACAAAACAATGTACATGATAACACTTCCAATCAGTTAAGATCAGAAGCCATGAGAGCCACTGCTTGGTATCGCATCAGGGCATGCTGGATGAAATGTTTAGCAGTATTTTGCCTGGCATTATGTTTTTAGTTCAAATTCCACCAAGGTTGAGTTTATCTTTCATCCTTTCAGGGTCAATAAAATAAGTACCAGTTGGACACTGGGGTCGATGAAATGACTCATCCCGTCCCCCAAAATTGCTACCCTTGTGGCAAAATTTGAAACAATGATTATTATTATTATTTCTTTTATTAGCCATGGGGGCATAGATGAGGAGCCCATTATAAGGACTGTCAACAATTTACATGGGGGAGGGGTTACATAAAAGATGTGGAGAAAGAACCCAAATCCTCCATTTGATATTTATATTAATTATAGATAGGCACAGGCCTGGCTGTGTGGTTTAAAAATTCAGTAGTTGTAGTTGTAGTGGCAGTGGTGGTGGTTTGTGTGTGTGTATGTATAGAACAGTTAGTGGATATATTTGATTAAGAGGAAATGTGTGTAATCAACAGGGTGAAAGCTGCTACTGTGTGCTAAGACACATACACACACACAACCATAGGCTGGCTGTGTCACAAGTGTGTATATTGTATTGTGGAATGGAAGGCAGGAGGGTAGGGAGGAGGTGGTGGACTTGAGGTTATGAGGAAGGTGAGTGGCAGAAGGCCCACACAAGAAGACACACTTGTCAAAGGGAATTAAAGTCATGGTAGTTGAGCACTTTAGGGGTGCTACCCACCTGTGATAGGGGAGAAATCTCTTACCCTAGGCAGTGGGGAGAGGAAGGAAAGGGCAGGAAGTAATTTTAAACAGAAAAGCCAAGGTTCAGCGCACACACACACACACACACACACACACACACAACAAAATGACACACCACATATATAATACACACACACACACACATAAAAGATAACCCATGTATCCTATACTACATTATATGTACACATATAAACACATATACATGCATTTACCTGTTTTTAAAATAACTTTGCTATCAATCACTAATTTAGTCAAACACCTTCATTTGTATGTCTGTGTATGTGTGTGTACATATATTTGCTTATTTTTTGAGTTTGAGTGTTTTTTAATCAGAATCTTGTTTTCAGTATATATAGAGAAAAAAAATGCATAGAACCACATATATTTATGAATATATTGTGTGTGCATACATATGTCTATGTAAACTCACGCATACAATACATGCATTAATGACATACGCACAAACACATCATATCAGACTAAAATATGCCCCGCAAAGAAGTCTCTGTTCCCTCTGTGTGGTCATTCAGTCAACTGAAATAGAAACCAAATCTCTCTCTCTCTCTCTCTCAAACCACATCCTATTGTCATTAAAAAGATGACCATATTCAATAATTTAGTCATAAATATATTGTTTGAAGCTATTGCAGGTATACCTTTGATCATAATTTATAGGTTTACTGAGAGCTGCATTACACATGGAAAATATTTCACCAAGTCATTAGAGTTGTCAGAGGAGGGTACAGTACATCTTTTGTACACTCACAAATATGTGATATGTGCTTGTATTCTTTTATTCCTTTACATGTTTTAGACTGTGGCCATGTTGGAGCACCACCTTGAAGGGTTTTAGTTGAACAGATTGCCCCCAGGACTTATTTTTTAAGCCTATTGGTTATTCTGTTGGTCTCTTTTGCTGAACCACTAAGTTACGGACATGTAAACACACCAACACTGGTTGTCAGGTGGTGAAGGAGGGACAAAGACACACAGATATATATATATATATGATGGGCTTCTTTCAGTTTTTTTCATCCATTCTGTACAAGGCTTTAGTCGGCCTAAGGCTATAGTAGAAGACCCTTGCCCAAAGTGCCAGGCAGTGGGACTGAACCCAAAACCATGTGGTTGGGAAGCAAGCTTCTTAACACACAGCTTCTGTATCTATAAATTGGTTAAAAATATACATATTTGTGAGAAGAAAAAAACTGTCTATAAATTGATGCATCAAACAACCATACTTGATGATAGTTATTCTGCCTGTATTGCACAGACATTTCTTCATTAGTCTAACCATTAGAAATGCAATTAAAAACCCTGATTAACCCACTGTAAACCTATAAATCAACACAAAATAGATGATATAAAATAGAAAATAATAATAATGGGCTTTGTTGAGGCATGGCTAAATTTATAGCCCTTTCCTCCCATGCTGTTTTACTTTTTATTTGTTATAATAAATTAGCCAGAGGAGAAGCAGGTTCGCTCTGATGAGTGATATTGATGTGATGGATGCCCACCCAGCCCGAACATCTGCCAGAAAAATGGTGGTGGGTCTAGTCCAAGTACTTGCAACAGAGTATTAAACTTACACCACTAATATGTAGGATGGGTTGTTTGTTAGAGCAATTTGCTCAGTAAGCTGAATATCCTTCCTGCTGTTAACCACTCAACTATGGAGTAGGGGGTACCATTTATATTTTTTTTCTTTTACTTATTTCAGTCATTAAACTTTGGCCATGCTGGGCCACTGCCTTGAAGAATTTTTAGTCATCAACCCTAGTAGTTTTTTTTTTTTTTAAAGCCTGATACTTACTCTATTAGATTCTTTTGCCAAACTACTAAAGTTATGGGTACCCAAACACACCTACACTAGTTGTCAAGCAGTGGTAGGGAATGAACACAGACACAATGACACACACACTCTCCCTCTCACACACACACACACAATATGATGGGCTTCTTTCAGTTTCTGTCTACTAAGTCCATTCAAAAGACTTTAGTTGACTCAAGGTTAAAGTAGAAAACACTTGTCCAAGGTGCCATGCAGTGGGCCTGAACCTGGAACCATGTGGTTGGTAAGCAAGCTTCTTAGCATACAGCCACCTTAAGCAAACTGGATTATGTAGAGTTGCATATCTTGCTGAAGAGTACAATACAAATGTGTAATAAGATAGCCAACAAGTCTTACCATAAAAGCTATTGCTCTATCACCATCAGCTCCTTAACACCCAATGTCAATTGGAACTGAAGTCTACAATGTTTTAGGAAGGGAAATGAGGTGTTACCATGTTCAATAGTTTTGGGATTGGCATTACCAGACAAAAAATGCCTTGTGGTTTTTGTTCCTGGTTTTTACATTGGCATCCTCTGTTTTTAGTCTTCTGTGAAAACATGTCCGGCTACAGGGAATATAAATTCGCTTGGAAATGGATGAGGAGTGGCAACAGGAAGAGCATACACACACACACACACGTTGCGTGATGGGCTTCTATAAGCTTCCATCTTACAAATCCTTTCTCAAAGCTTTGGTTGGCTCTAGTAAAGGGCACTCACCATGCAGTGTGATTGAGATCAAAACCATATGGTTGGGAAGCAACTCTTTAGCCACATACCAGAGACAGAGAGAGATGTTTTTGGTGTACATGTCAACTGGGACTAATTACCTGTGCAATGTTGATTAACTAAGAAAGTAATATGAATAGACGTGCTGTTGCCGTATAAGCCTTAAGATCAGCTCTGATTGAGCAGTTTGCCTGAATGTGTGTATTTGTGAAATAAAACTTGAAGTCAGTAGATCTCTACCATGGCTGTTGAGATCTTCTCTTCTAGATTATTGTTATATAGAAGGGTTTGCTAGGTTATTGTTTGGCTCCAGGCTGGCCCTGGTCAAGCAAATCATATAGTCAGAGACATTCCAGAGATTGAATATACATAACCATTTACTCTTTTCATAGTTTCAGCCGGGGGGGGGGGCTGTGACCATACTGGAGTGATATCATTAATATGGATGCAACATTGCCCAATCTTCATATTTTGGTGGGGTGGTTGGGGATGGAGGTGGGCTACACCATTTCTATAAATAAGCCAGATTCTTGCTGTGTATGTTATTGAATTGGAATTCTTTTATCAGGCTTGATCCATCTGATCTAAAATGAAAAATGCTCTTTTCATGACCATTCCATCCCAACACTACATAATGCAGTGTGTCCCTTGTGATCTGAAAGAGATTTAACTTTAGCTAACATTTCCTGCAGGTCAGGCGATTGTGCAAAGATTGTCTTGTTGGCACATTTATAATGTAGGTCTGTCATTTCACCAAATGCTTATCTATCTGTCTCTTTATCTATCTATCTTTCTATCTATCTATTTACCTATGTTTCTCTCTGTTTATTATTTATAATTCTTATTCCTTATATTCTGAAATCTTTACTATGATTTCTAATAATTTACCAAATAAGTGATTTCTCTTTCATTTTTATCAACATGCAGAAGATGGTCGTCTGTCCAAAGAACGGGATTATACAAGGAAAACGATAGGTGAAGGAAGTGGTACAACGTACGAGGTCATTATCCAGACACCAGAAAATGGACTAAATATATTGAGTGTGGAGTCTATGTTACTTCACCTACAGGCTGTGATGGCTGCTGCGAAAATCGAAGTGAAGTTATATGATATGTAAGTATAGATGTTTTCTACACGGATAATCTTTAACTTTGATACGACATAACCCAAAGTGTAACCTTCCCACGTAATCTAGATATCATCAGCTTTCAACAATATTTAGCATTTACTCCTGTAAGCCAAGTAATCCTTGAGTTTTGCTTGCCAAAATCGGAGAAAAATGTAAACATCAGTATGTTGACCTAAGGGACCCTGAAATGTTTGATACTCCACTCCCCACAGCAATTTTCCTGTACTCTCGATTTTTGCAAATGATACAAGTCTTACCGATACAGACCTGTAGTCTCCTTGAATGATATATGACGCTGGCCTATTGCTTGTTGATGTCGTTATTCTTTAGGGCTCACATCAGCCTTGATTGAACAAACCTAATTAAAGTTATCACAGGCTTTCGACCAGTGAAACCCATTAGCGTCGCTTCTCTTCCTGCAAACAGGGAATCCAGGATCACATTATCCGATATATTGTAATTTATTTTTAAAACGACACGGTGTCATTTCAGGTAGATTTGGTTGCAATTTCTGGACGTTCGAGCGACCACGTAGAAACCTCCTCCTTGGTTCCTCTATTAAATGTTATCTGGTACGTATCCTTGGCAGATAGATAGAATAAAAAGTCTGTCTTGAAATACTACCAGCAAAAGAAGAAAAAAAACCTTCATAGCTTGAATGATTTTAATAATAATCCTAATTAATCTAATTAATCCAGTGTTTAACAAGCAAACAATTTCATCTTCGATCCGGTACTCGTCAAGTACCGGATCGATTCGATATCCTTATAAAGCATATCAAATCTTTTTTCTTGTAAAAGATAAAATAACTAGTGTTAGTCATGTTGGTTTCCAATTTTGGCGCAAGTGCTAGATCGCCTCACTAATCCCTTTCTTCTTCAAATTCGTGGGTTTGTGTCTTTGAATACCCAAAGTCTACTGTACAAAGCCAGCAAGGAAAAAAATGCAACATTGGAAAAGTTAATATGGATAGGCTAGCGTCCTATTCGGGTGTGAAGTTTATCTTACGCATCTAAACATTAACAACTCAGGTTTAAGTACTGGCCGTGTACGATGGCCCATTGAAATTAACGAAAGGATTAACATTTTGTTCAACACACACACATTGGAAAGTGTGTTTACGTACACGGGCGTGCGAGCTTGCGGCTATTTATACAGTCACAAAAATACACACACACACGTAGAAATGTGTGTTGCTGTGATATATAACTGGCCCCAGATTGACACTCCAGTGTGAAGAGGTCTTTCAAGGTTTATGGTTTTCTGTCAGGAGGAAAGGGACTTAGTTGAATGTGAATATGTAGTGAGTGGTGGCGGAGGGGTAAGAAAAAAAAAAGGCTACGCCACACACGCGAGAGAGAATCTCTCTACGTACATACTCGCACGCTATTTTATAGTAAACCTTTTTTTCACTACGTTACTGATAATACTACGACTACTACATTTACGCATGGCATGCGTACTATTTCACTCTTATATATTTTGTAAGCTTAAACTTGAAAGTCGATCTTAACAAAACTGTCTTCCATTGGGCCCTAAGAACCATCAAGCAGGCCGGCTACCACCATCATCTTCTGCTCCTCTCATACTATAAACTTCATATATTCAACGGATTTCTCTTTCAAGTTTGCCCCAAGACCTCCCTGAAAGAACACACAAGATTTCCTTCTCCATCACGGTCTAGTCACTACAACAAAATAAACAGTCACTGTCTCGCTCTCTTTATCTACCTGCCTGTCTATTTATCTATCTATCTGTCTGTCTGTTTCTCTGTCTGTCTGTCTCTCCCTTGTCCCTCCTCGTTTCTCTCTATAATACCACGCTCTTCCTATCTTAGTTTACAATGTTAACTGAAGACGAGGCGGAGTGGGGCTCGCTTGAAGGGGAAAGGGTTGAGATGAAAGAAAGGAAAGAACGAAAAAAATAACACATTAAATTTATAAATGTTCTCTCTTCCATTATTATACATTCTACACAGTACTCCTGGTTGGCATGGTCTTGCGTATAAAGTAAATGGTCTTGCAGTAATTCACTAGTTACTTTTGCGATCACTGGACTCTTCATTTGGCAACACTTGAATATATAAAATTTTGGTCAGGTACTAAGGTTTAGTTTCTATGTTCCTAATATAAATAAAATCTATACTAGAATCCAAGGGAGCATAAATTGCTCTAATCTATCAGACCTGTGATCAAAACCTCCCAGCCGTTTTATTTTCCAAGACTACAGAATCCAATGTGTATAAAGATAGCGGAATGAAAATTTGGCTGCTATTTTTGAAAGGTCGGACAAGTACATGAAGTCGCTGCTCTGTGCGCGTCTACGTTGAAAGAATAACCAAAATCTTCACCAAACCATACCTTAATGTCTTAAAAAGTGGGAAGCATATTAGATAATTACCGTTCAGAGTAAACTGTTGCCGCTAATCATCATAGGCCGGCCTATTCAATCGCACAGTTGGTGGTGAGGTACTAAACTTATGTAGATGACATCTAGTAGACGCACGCACATGTTCATATGTGTACTTGGGTGTGTGTGTGTAGGCACATGCGTGGCTGTGTGGTGAGCTTGTTTTCCAATCACTAGGTTCCGGGTTCAGTCCTGCTACGTTGCACCTTGGGCAAGTATCTTCTATAGTCCTGGGCCGACCAAAGGTTTGTGAGTGGATTTGATAGACGGAGACTGAAAGAAGACCGCGTATATTCATTTCTGTTTGTTGTGTCTGTGTGTGCCCCCCACCGCCGCTTGACAACCGGTTTTGGTTTGTTAACGTCCCTGCAACAGAGGCTCGGCAAATGAAGCCGATCAGGTTTTAAAAAAAGTTCTGGGGTCGATTTGTTCGACTAAATGCTTTAAGATAGTACTCCACCATGGTCGCAGTCCAGTGACCGATTATCTGGTCATCTGGCCTCGGTGGCCTAATGG
>NC_068987.1:74777746-74779315 GCF_001194135.2 Octopus bimaculoides
ATATATGGTCGCGTTGATTATAATGAATAATGATAAGAAGAAACATATTCTACATATTGTATCGTTAAATTTACTCAGCTTGTTTTTTGTGTCATTTCTTTAGAAGACATGGTTACGTAACTGTCTCTTTTAAAACAGAATCCGTGGAAACTCCGAGTAAATATGTGTGCGTACGTTAAAACGTACTCGTTTTCTCACACCCATCTTTCACACGCTTCCCGTCATTCAAATATTTTTTTCATTCATTCATTTATTAAAACACATTCTCTTTTTCTCTCAGACATAAGCACATATACACAGCTTATAGCATGCTTTATTTGGCTTACAACTCTCACTGCTCTATCTTCTTTTCACCACCCCGCCATCATATTTCCTCTTGCTATCACCTCTTATTACCCCCCACTCTCTTTTAGAAGGTTTCTTCTTCTGTTTCACTACCACCACCACCATCACCAGCAGCTCCTCCACTTTACTAGGTTGTGTGTGGCAGTGTCAGTGAGTTCAGTTGAACCAGTGCAAGATACCTCGATGGCATGGTGGTGGTGCTGAAAGGAGGGGGGGGGTTTAGAAAATGAGGAAAGAGGGTTAGTAGAGGATGTTGCTGAGAGAGAGGGAATAAGGTGAAAAGCAGGTGGGAGAGAAGTATGAGGGATGAAGGAAAGAGATGAAATGAAATAGAGAGAGAGAGGTTCCCGAAGGTGAAAGATGAAGAGGAAATTACTTTCTAACTGACCACACACAAGGGCTCTGCTTTATACAAATATTCTAAAAGTTTTGAATCGGTGATCTTTTAGAAAATTGATCCTGACACCAATATTCTAGTGGTTCTCAACCGGGTCCACATAAGATTTTGTTAAAATGTATGTGCAATAGGTTATACTTTTTACAATATACAAAATATTTTAATAATTTTTATACAATTCCTAATAATATTTAATAATAAAAATATGAGAGGATTTTTTAAACATCGACTGGTTATGGAAGTTCAGTAGTGTAGAATAGTAATCAAAGGGCTCCAATGACTCAAAATGATTGAGAACTGCTGTTCTAAGTGTACTGTATTTCTGTACGTTTGCATTAATGTGTGTGTGTGTGTGTGGTAAGTTGACAGGAAGTGCTTCTGATGAATACTCTAGAGCTAATTGCTACGTGAATAGTTCCAAAGTTACTAATTGCCGTTTCTGTATTATTAGAAGTAAGGAGTCTTTATGGCTTGATCTCCGTTGCACATGGCCTGCAAAGACCGAAACCTGTGAGGTTGACGCAGTTTATTTTGTTCTTGAGCATACAAATTGACCACTACAAGAGCAGAGGGAGAATTCCAGATGTTTGACGTTCTGGGAAGGAATGATTGAATATAGTTATTAGTTCAGGGCCTTGAAGAGATAGATACAGTATGGGTGATTACGAAGAGATACAAATGGCCCTGATTTGAGGTAGTTTGAAACTACACAGCTTGAATATCTGAAGGGTGGACATTGGAATTAGACACTGAGGGAAAATGGCTGTAACTTTTTTATTTTTTAATTTTGGCGATTTTCGTTTTCGATAATGTGTTTTACATGTCAC
>NC_068987.1:74779956-74784939 GCF_001194135.2 Octopus bimaculoides
ACCAATGCAAGATTTGGATTGTCCGCGTTTAGCTGTTATTTCTAGCATATCAAGTTTCGTGGTGGGGACTCCACATGTAATCCTTTTTATGTTTCAATATAAATGTAAGCCGTTCATTTTCACATCTAAGTTGCGAGAAGGCTATTCGTACGACCTGGACATGTAGAACACAATGTCAAAAATGAAAATCGTATATTGGAATTATGTATTTTTAAAATTATTTTTACTGATTAGAACCTGACTTCTTTTCTCCCCCTCAAACGTGTAATTTGTTGGATCGTGTACTTTTTAATAGCATTGTGTATATATTAATAATATTTACTGTAATTTTGTTTTCATGTGACATTATTTTCGCTCATCTACTTATCTGTTTTCGTGTTTGGCAAAGGTATGAACGGAACCAGAATGCAATTTCTCGCTTTCCTTAAACTCGTATTGCCACATAATCTGAAAATTCTGTGTGGTCCCTCTCAGCTCTTTATTTATTTACTTGCGGTTGCAATCAGAAAAGCAACGACAACGCATTATTCCATTGTCATGTTATCGGTATCAAATCGATCGTTCATACCGATTATATTTGAACCATACCGCCCAGCTCCGCGTCTCTCTCTCTCTCTCTATTTATCTATCTATCTATCTCTTTTACATGCATGCATTGGTTAAGAAGCTTACTTCGCAACCATGTGGTTTCGAGTTGAGCTCACTCGCGGCACATTGAGCAAGCGTCTTATACTATAGCCCCTGGTTGACCAATGCCTTGTGAGTGAATTCGGTAAACGAAACTGTGTGAAAGCCTGTCGTGTGTGTGATCCATCGTTTGATAACCAGTATTGGTTTGTTTGCGTTCCCGTAAACTAGCTGTTCGGCAAAGGAGAAATCGATAGAATTAAGTATCAGACTTCAAAATAGTACTGGGATCGATTTGTCCCACTAAAACTTTTCATTGTGGTGCCCAAGCATGGCCGTCGACCATTGAGTGGAACAAAAGATTAAGGACATTGCGCGCGCGAGAGAGAGTGTTTGTGTAATGAGTACAGGGATGTGTAGCTATATTCTCCGAGCTTTAAGGGAGATAACTCTATTCGCCAATCGTTTAGAATTCTGCGATACTACTCCATCACCACCACCGAGTAACGAAGCCATAGGAAAAGCAGAGTTAGGTTTACATGAGATCAAGCGCAGGAAGTGCATTTAAGTACAAATGCAACGAACCAAAATACAAATTTCGTGTTTATGTTGATTTTTCTTTGGAAATTGAGAATTAGCTTGAATGAATTCGACTTCAACGTATAAATGATACCTATTTTATCGACATGAGACCATGTCAACTGCTGTTTTATCGATTCCCAGAATGATGAAAGGCAATATTGACCATAGCAAGATTTGAACTCAAAATGTAAAGATCTAGAACAAATACTTCAATCTAGAATATTGAGAGAGCATCTTAGTAATCTAATCGATAGTGCATTGTTGATATTGATACTGTAATTTATTGGTATTAATGTACCCCATTAGATTCGTTAGCATTTTCTATTGCTCTATCAAATCAGTCTGTGTGTATGTTACCACTGCAAGCAATCAACTTTACTTTAGTTATTTGATCAACTACATAATATGATCATTAAGTTATTTGTGTAAGTGGCTGAGTATTCCAAAGAAACTTGTCCCCTTTATAGTCCACAGGTAGAATCACTGTTAGTGGTGTCACATAGTTGGATCTTTGAATTACAGATACAATCCATATAATAGGCTTCTGCACAGTTTTCGTCTATCTTAATTTCACTCACATGATATGGATCAACTCATGGCCAAAAGACACTTGTCCAGGACACCACACAGTGGGAATGAACTCCAGGCTTCATTTTGCAAAGAGAACTTCCTAACCATTCAACCATGCTGTGGCCATACATTTAGAAATGTGTACAGTCATAAATGCACTCATTTTTTTTTTCAACCTTCAAATCCTTAAAGCTAATCATTCAAATACAAGTTATCACTAGTTACACAGAGTCAAGCAGTTGATGTTTAAATCTCTTTATTTGATCTGTGTGTATCCTTAATAGATAAATATTCTAAACAATCTTTGAAGATTGCTTTCTGGAATAGAACGTTAGATCAGTTACAACTGTCACTCACAAAATGGTTAATTATTCTCTTTATTAAAACAAACAACAATATCAACATTCACAACACATGTTATAATTCACAACGTATCATTCTAAGCTTAGTTGCTCTTCAGTATTATACTGTATAATAAAGTTTGTAAGTTGTTTACGCTGCATTACAAAGGTTATGGACATACCTAACTTTTATACCTCTATTTTATAAAGTTATAAATACTCCCAGATGGTAGCCATGTGGTGTAGATGGTTTATCTCTTTAACTGCATTTCATTAGAAACAGGCTCCTGTCTCTGTCTATTATCTATACTGTTAAACATTGTCTGCTAATAGCACCACTTACATTTCCCTAGCGATGAGAACATCTGACCAGTTTGTGACTGAGTGCAAAAGAAAAGAAAAAAGTACAGAAAATAAACTACATCTTCTAAAACCAAATTGCAATTTTATTCTTATTCTTGAGGAATTCTATCATCATCATCGTCATTATCACGATTTTAACATCTGTTTTTTTATTTTTATTTATTCTGTTTTGTTTTTTCTGTGCAGGGTATCTTTGAAATCTATCCAATGGGTTATGAGTCTGCATACAATACATCATCTTTTTACAATGTTCACCACTACTCTACCAGTTTTTCTAAGTGCATTCTCTACTCTGTATGTGTGTGTGTGTGTGTGTGCACATGTTTGTGGATACATATGGATAGAGAGATACATATATCTACCCTTCTACAAGCACCCATCTGCTCTGACCCAGAACACTTCTTTTACAAAGTGAGCTGCTATGCAGTTGGTCCATTTTCTAGAAATATTAACCATGTCTGTATCAGATCACTGCTAAACAGCTTTACTGTGTCTGGGAAAAAGTGATGTGATGGAACATTTTGGGGCATATGGGTGCAGGTGTGGCAGTGTGCAGGTGTGGCAGCTTGCTTCCCAACCACATGGTTCTGGGTTCAGTCCCACTGCATGACACTTGGGGCAAGTGTCTTCTACTATAGCCTTGGGCCCACCAAGGCCTTATGAGTAGATTTGGTAGATGGAAACTGAAAGAAGCTTGTCATATATATGTGTGTGTGTCTTTGTGTCTGTTCCCCCACCACCACTTGACAACCAGTGCTGGTGTGTTGACGTTCCTTTAACTTAGTGGATTAGCAAAAGAGACTGATAGAATAAGTACTAGCTAGGCTTAAAAAATAAGTCCTGAGGTCGATTTGTTTGACAAAAACTTTCATGGCAGTGCTCCAGCATGGCCGCCGTCAAACAACTGAAGCAAAGGCCCCTAAACAACTACAGCAGCAACACCCTTTTCACCAATGATGCCTGCACCATTAATTTATATTGCATGTTACATATCTATACCAGTGTTTTTCAGTATTTCACTGCAGAAATATATAATAACAAAGAGAGTGTGTTGGATTTCTTTTTGTCTGTCTGTATGTCAATATCTATTAACCTGACTTTTTCAATGGCTACATCATCATCATTTAACATCTGTTTTCTATGCTAGTCGGAGTGCTGCACCAGGTTCCTGTCTGTTTTTGTTTGGTTTCTACAGCTGGATGCCCTTCTTAATGCTAAACAGTCCACTGAGTGTACCAGGTGCCTTTAACATGTCGATGACACAGGTGCCTTTCATGTGTCACCAGCACTGGCCATGACTACTATTTCACTAATCTTCTCAAGTACAGCAAATGCCCACAATCTTGGTCATTGTCATTGCCTCCGTGAGACTCAAAATCTGAAGATGATATTTCACCACTTCATCCCATGTCCTCCTAGGTCTACATCTTCCACAGGTACCCTGCACAAATATTTCATTATTGAACAGATAGTTGGAATAGATTCCAGCTTCCCCATCAGAAAAAGCCATTTGGCCCAAGCAAACATTTGAAACATAGATGTAAGACAGTAATAAACACAAAAATAAACGATATATTTAATGATCACAATCAGTGCATGGTTGTTTATCATTGTTTAACTCTAAGCTAGCTCTGGTCTGGTTGAGTAGACCTAATCAAAGGCATCACATCCATATCCACTTCATGCTGTTTTCGCTGACTCTCTAGAACTGTATTACCCTATGTACCCCCCCCCCTACACAGACAGACACCCTTTTTGTTTTCTTTAGATGTCTATTTCTTGAAGATCCAATCATTGCTTAGAAGTTGCCACTTGGCTCATTTGTGCCCTTATTTCTTGGTAAAGAAGATTCTTCTACAATACAATAGGTTGGGGGGTGAGGGGAGGGGGTTCATAACGTTTATGCTAAATATTTTCTTTTTTAATTTTATTTTTACAGAACATGGTCTTTGCATGATATTTGTTATGCTCCTTCATCAGATATATTTGTGCAGCCATATCTTGAGAAAGTAAGTATCTCTGATTATTTCATGCAACTCAACTTCACAGACAATATCTACATTGATGTAACTAATGAAAAAACATATATATTCTTTTACTTCATTGTCTAAGTAATTTTGCAGCAAATCAATCTAATCAGCTGTCGAACGCCGACGAAGGGAAATAACCCTGAAATCCGGATACGTTCGTGCTGCTGATCAAGGTGAGAGGGATAACTTCCCTTGGCAAACAGGACACAGTCGTGTGTCGATAAGCCAGCTGGAGGAGATGTCCTCCTGGGGCTAAAAGCAACAGTAACATCCACCCCTAGGGGTCAGCCACACTTAAGTGGCAATATACTACACTTTATCGTGCAGTTACTGTTAATACTTCATTTAGAGAATTAACATTGCTTGTTTTCACCTTTTCAATATCAGTGAAGAATTTCACTGGAAAAGAAGATATAAGGTTTGCCAGGTTTTTGTCTCTCTCACCAAGGTCATCAGCTGTCGAACGCCGA
>NC_068987.1:74785428-74794070 GCF_001194135.2 Octopus bimaculoides
ATATATATATATATATATATATACGTGGCTTAGTGGTTAGAGTATTTGGCTTACAATCATAAGGTTGTGAGTTCAAATCCTAGTAACCTGTATCCTTGAGCAAGACACTTTATTTAACATTGCTCCAGTCCACTAAAATGGCAAAAATGAGTAGTATCTGAATTCAGTATTTCAAAAGGCCAGCCTTGTCACATTCCGTGTCATACTGAATCTCCCTGAGAACTACGTTAAGGGTTCACATGTTTGCTCAGCCACTTGCATGTTAATTTCAGAAGCATGCTGTTCTGTTGGTCAGATCAACTAGAACCCTCTTCATTGTAAGTGACAGAGTGCCAATTTTATATATATATATATATATATATATGACAGGCTTCTGAACAGTTTCTACCTACTAAATCTCTCTTGCAAGGCTGTAGTAGATGACATGACACATGCATAAGGTGTTATGCAGCAAGACTGACACAAAGCTACGTACTTTTCATATTTCATGGCAAGTCTCTAGAACTACACAAGGCAACATGAGATAACAATCGCGATTCCTCTTGAAACTATCCACTACCTTACATTATAGAAATGACCAGTCATATTGGTTGAGTAGCTAAAATAATATTAAGTTCATCTCTCATCATTTCCACTACACTGTAATCATGACTTGAGAGCAGACAGGAAGACAGTGGTAGAAAGATTTTATGTGGTGGTTTGCAGTGCCAGGAAGAAAGAACTTCAATTCTCTGACCACCTGATCCAGTTTTTTTATTCTTTTACTTGTTTCAGTCATTGGATGGCATCCGTGCAGGAGCATCACTTTCAAGAGTTTAGTTGAACAAACTGGGTTCAGTCCCACCACTTTGGCACTTTGAACGAATGTCTTTTGCTGTAGTCTCAGGTCAATCAGTAATTCATGCATGGAATTTGGTTGATGGAAACTTACAGAAGCTTGTCATGGTGTTTGCATGTATTTATACTGTTTACATTTATATTCTGTAGCTTAGCAGTAAAAAAAAAAACAGATTAATAAGTACAGGGGACAATGTCCTCATGATCATCGTCGTTTAACGTCCGCTTTCCATGCTAGCATGGGTTGGACGATTTGACTGAGGGCTGGTGGACCAGGAGGCGACACTAGACTCCAATCTGATTTGGCAGAGTTTCTACAGCTGGATGCCCTTCCTAATGCCAACCACTCTGAGAGTGTAGTATTCGAGAGTGTGATCTATTTAATTCTTAAAGGTGGTGCTCCAGCATGGCTACAATGCAGTGACTGAAACCAGCAAAAAAAAAAAAAGAAGTTTTTAATTAATCTAATTGGAATATTTTAGTGATCTAACTTCAAATACTTGTTTATTATTTCACTGGGATTTTAACAACTAATTTTTTTCCTTCTTTTCTCGATAGATTCTGACTGACTTGTTACCATGTATGATTATAAGTCCTTTGGATTGCTTTTGGGAAGGAGCAAAGCTTTTTGGACCTGAAAATCATTTGTCTATAATGTAAGTAAACTATTTCTCTCAATTTTTAATTAAATATTGTTTTAACATCTTTGCTTGTATAAGTTGTTGGGCCTACCATGTCTTGATTTCATCTTTTCTTGTCTTTATCCTGCACCACTTCATATCATCATCGTTTAACGTCTGCCTTCCATGCTAGCATGGGTTGGACGATTTGACTGAGGACTGGCAAGCCAGAAGGCTGCACCAGGCTCCAATCTCATCTGGCAGAGTTTCTACAGCTGGATGCCCTTCCTAATGCCAACCACTCCGAGAGTGTAGTGGGTGCTTTTACGTGCCACCAGCATGAGAGCCAGTCACACGCACAAGGGCCAATGGCCATTTTCTTCAGTCCTGCATCATCTCAATTGCGAGGGCTAGCATCGAAAGATCTCTCCTCACCAATTTCTTCTACCCCCTCATCTTCTTCAGTCTTCATACCTTTCTCTGTCAATAAGTGCTCTCCTCCTCTACTGACGGCACACACCACTTTTTCACTAACAGTTTATTGTCTATTCCCATTGCATGTCCTTACCTACACATGTGTTTGATATTTAGTGTGCTCAATACAGGAACCCCTACAAAGATTGTTAGAACTAGCCAAAGGATGAAAAGCAATGTCGACCTCAGCAGAATTTGAACTCAGAATATCAAGATGGAGGAAATACCACTAAGCATTTTTCCCAGTGTGCTAACGATTCTGCCAGCTCACCACCTTCAGAAATAATGCCAAATCTTTCTCATATCATACACTAAAGTACTACTGATTGAGGATGATGGGTTGGTCTAGGGCTATAAATAGATGACACTTGCCAAATGTGCCATGCAGTGGGACAGAACCCAAAACCTTGTGGTTGAAAAGCAAACTTAACCACCCAGCAGGTCTACAATACTCTGTCATTTCATCACATTAACATGGGTGGTAGCTTAATCTATTATTCTCACCATTACCTGTTGTTTTATCCCATGACAATCCTGAACCAACAGACCTGTGATCTGTGATTCCCAATGTGGGGCATGGTAATATTTTGGTGAGGCATGCATAGGGTTATGTTGAATTTTTATACCTTTTGTACACAATGTTTAGTATACCAATAGAGAAAGGGGGCAATTTGAGAATAAGTTATTAAAAAACAAAATTTTTTACATCCCTTCTGCGGACGATTTTATCAAATTTTGGACACTTTAGAGGCAACAGGTCGTTTTCATCTTATTCATTGATCACAGGTAATGATGAACTGTGACTTTCCCATATTGTTTTAAGGCATTGAGATGTGATTTATAAAAAGATTTGTTTGCTATTTCTAGCTGGTTGAGTAACTACACAGAGGCTTTTTTTGTGAATATATCAGGAGTATAGCAGTGAACCCAATCAGTGCTCAACCAGCACCAGAACACACCCACTATATTTTTCCTATGTACTTTGCTTTTTCTTTTAGCCTTTTGCACTGCATCCACCCCTTTGCCCTTGCTGATTCTCCCTCCCCTTATCTTACATTCTCTTTTTAAATTACCACATCATCATCATCACTGACAACTCCCACCTCTACACTAGTCCATCTAGACCACCAAGTAAGAATGGTACCCCACCCATTATTTTTTCGACATCGCCACTACTACTACTACCATCACTAGGATTTCTAGCTTTCAACCAAGCAGTCAAGGTTCAAGTCTTAGCAAGGGAGCTAGATTCAATGAGCCAATGAAGTCAAATCTCACATGCCTTACCCACCATTTCTTGTGAAGATGCTACTGATAAAAACTACCTGTATTTCATCACTCTCTCTATTAGAAACAATAACCAATTCTCACTCAAATTATACCCTCTGTCTTTAAAAAAAAAAAAAGGAAAATATTTCCATTGGTCATAGTGCCTCTCTATCAGGATTGATTCGTGACAATAACACCACCATTATCAGTGCAAAGGTTTGTGTGTGGCAAATCAATCTATTTGAAAATACTAGCAACATCACTAAATCACAACATTAATAAAAGACACTGCAAAATGTAGTGACTGAAATAGAGAAACTAGATAGGTACAACTGGAATGACTCCTCGCATAAGTAGGTCTACTGGATCAGTTTTCACCTGGGGCTAAACAACAACAGCATACTACCACTTCAAGGATATGTAGGTAACAAATAATGCCATAAGCAGACCGCTGCTGCTGTCACTATAATCCTCCTCCTACTACTACTACTACGACTACTGCTACTTCCTCTACTGCTGTTTGTACCACCAGTTTGGTCTGACTGATTAACCCTGATACTTTTATGGGTTTTCTCTCACTCTTTCTCCTTCCCTTCTCTTCATGCCTGCTGAAATGCCCCTTCACTCCTTACCTATACAGCTCAGCTTAGCTTAGGTGCCTGCCACCACTATTCACCATCATGGGTGGTCTACACAGATTAAAAAATACTGTTGCTGTTGCTACTACTATTAATACTACTATTGCTACTACTACTAAGTAATTATAATGGTTTCTGATTGAGGCTCCAGGATGGGAATTTTGAGGGAAGACAGCTAATTGATAACCATGAACTTCAATACTTGACAAGTACTTTGGTTTATAAGATTCCAGAAGGATGAAAGGTGGAATTGATCTTGGTAAGAATTGAACTCTGAATCTAAAGAGCTGGAACAAATACCACATTTTGGTTCAATGCTCTAATCATTCTGCCAATCTGCCACTTGACTATCAAGTTTTTATTCACCAGACATACATAGGTATTTTTCCAGAGGTATGGCAACCAGGAATCAATGACAAAACCTGTAGTGGATGTTCAGCTTGCTAGAAATAGCAGTCAGAATTCCTTCAAAATACACATCTTAATAAAAGAAAAGGACATTCGATTTAAGTGTAGATGTGACTAAGTGGTTGAATAGTTTGCCTCCTTACCTCATGGTTTCAGGTTCAATTCCACTGTGTGGCACCTTGGATGAGTGTCTTCTAATACAGCCCTTGACTAACCAAAGCTTTGTAAGTGGATTTGGTGAATTTGTAACTGAAACGGTTATGTGTATGTGTGTGTGAGAGAGAGCTTGTATGTTTCTATATTCTTGTCTTAACATCTTGTGATAAGTGTATATGAGTGCCACTGTTACAGAAACAGTGTCATTGAGATAGACAGACAGACAGACAACTATGTGCATGTCAGCATGTGTATATCTCTGTATGTCCTATCTATGTGTCTCTAATAGCCATCTTGTGTCTAAAACATTTAGTTGGCAGATAAAATGTTTTGCAGTATTTATTGTGGCTTTCTAAACTCCTGAGTTTAAATTCCTCTAACATCAACTTTACTTTCCATCTTTTGTGGTTAATAAAGTAGCACTAGTCCAGTACTAGAGTTGATTCCCCCACCTTCTCTTTCTCTCTCTCTCTCTCTCCTTCTGTGTGTGTGTGTGTGTGTAGGTAAATTGGCAATGTTCAGACATGTCATGATGTCCTCCTAATGGCTCCATCAGGAGTCAAAGGCTCCAATGAAAGAAGGATCTGCTAATCTATCCCTGTCCAAAGTCTTTTATAGGTCACATGTTTACTGTTGCTGGACCAAGGGAAGTAAGCATGAGTCACTATAGAATTTTAACGCATTACACTTCAAAACGCTCATACTAGTACACACACCTACTTACACCTGTTGTGCATACAAAGAGATACATTTTAACCTCATGGATGTTTAAAGTGTTTACAAAGGAAGTACCAATAGTTCGATATCAGACATCTACATTATGTCCATAATAATGTCTTATGGTTTTTGAATTATCAAAACATGTCCATGCCTCTTGTATCTGCAACCTCACTTCATTTGTTTATATTAAACTATAGGCATGAATGAACTTCAATGTGGTCATATGATTTGCTAGAAACGACAACCAAATCTCAAAACACTCTCTTTATTGAGTGATATAGTTTGGTGCACACTGTAAAGAAAATTGATATGGCTAAGGATGATACATGTTTAGTGATAGGTCTGGTCAATTCATACAGCCTTCATGCTACCCCTGCCCAAAATACAACATGTATAGGTCTGGTCTCATGCAAACACACACACACACACACTCGCACATGAAGTAAGGTATTTCTTTTGCTGTGTATTTCTGCTATATTGTCATTTCTGTTGTTTTGATTATTCCGCAGGAAATATTCCAACAATGTTAAATGGACCAACTTAAATCCAAGAGAAATGGTTGAAAAATCAGATATCAGTAACAGGGATGTCATACTGGATGTAATGGATCGAGTAAGTGTCTATTTCTTTTCTTCTCACTCTTCTTTCTCATCTTTTCCTCCCTTCTCTCTCTGTTTCTTCCTCTTTCTCTCTTTGTATCTTGACAGAGGGTATTGACACTTCTCATACATACCGTATGTCAACTGTGCCAAACATAAGACCACTAGACTGAAATCTGGCCTGCAGTAATAATATTTAGTATCATTGGTTACAAGTTTCCAACAGACCAACCAAACAATGATTCAGAGTACTCAAAAATGTAGAGTTTACTTTTATTTAAATATATGCTTTATGCTTGTACAGTTTCAAGTTTTCTTTAACTCCCTTCAAGGGACATTACATTCTGATTACTTTGTCAAATTCACATTATTTTCAATTAATCATGCATTATGTTGTGATTGCTTATTTTCAAGGATGACATTGTAGGATAAGTGTGAGGGGCTAACTCTAGCCAATTTGAATATAAAATAGGTAGAATATTTAGGTCAGATATATTTAAATGCTAAAAGGCTGAAGTGACTTTCTTACTATGTTTAATCTTTCATCTTTTCGTCAATCAGTCTATCAAATAACTCTGAGTGGCAACAGACTGAATAACCAACTCCAAAATGAGCATGTATGTGAGGAGTGTACGCTTTTTTAGTAGGTCTGCCTGTATGAGAACTGCCCTTGCTAGATCACTATGTTTCATATAGAAAGATATGCTAGTGTCCAAGGATCCAGTTGTGTTTGAACTCACATTTATGATCTCTAAACTATGTTTTGTGTTCTCTGTCTGTCTCTCTTTCTTTTGGTTTCCAGATGTTCCATACATCTAAGCAATCTTATCCATCCACCAACCAAAATTCCATATCTGTTGCCTTACATTTAAAATTAAGGGCATTTACAGCTCCTTACTATTGTTTCTTGTATTAGAGATCCTTTTCCCATTTTTTCTACTACTGTTATTCCCAAATCCACATGAATCCCAGGATAGGACCAAGTAACACCAAGACAAAAGAAAATGGTGATCCCCCCAAACTTACTTCTAACATCTGACAAAAGGGCCTGTTTATTTATTTATTCGTTTTCTCCCTGGAGGTGCAGTTTTACAAGATCTTGACAAGGATGTTTATATCCTGAGGTCGCAAATCTCTCAACCTCAACCTTCTTTACACACCATCTGGCACCCACCAGCCTTTACACCTCTATAGCACCACCACTGCCACTTGACTTCCATGCCACTAGCAATCATCTACACCATTACAACAACACTCCATTACCATCTCCACCACTGCAAATGTCATTCTTAACATGCTCACCACCTCTACTATCACCATCACCAACACTACCACCTCCATCACAACCACTACTGCCAACCATCCACCACCACTATCACTTCCATCATCACTGCTACCATCACCAATAGTGCTGCCATGATCACTACCATGTCCGTCATCATTGCTTGTCATCACAAATGGTAACTGTACCCCCCACCACTACATTAAGCAGCATGGCTAACATCACTATTACTACCACCACAATTACCTTCATATCTACTACCACCTTTGTAACTACTGCCACAAACACTACTACTACTACTACTACAGCTGTAACGGTCGCCAGCAGTATACTACCACTACAACAATCACTACTACTACTACAACCATCAGTGGCATACCACCACTCCCTCCACTATCATTGCCTCCACTCTTTTTATTCCCAGTGCCCAGTCTTTTTGTTTATGCACCAGTGTCCCCTATTTCCTGTTGTAATTTTAAATGGTCTTTCCTACTCCTCCTCACCCTAACACAGCCTATCAGAGAGGAAGGGACATCTGGAAAAAAAAGATACCCCCCCCCACTCTTGCTGCCTTTATTCATTGGCTGTGTGTGTGTGTGTGTGCACATGTGTATGTACATGTGCACACGTACATAAACACACATTAATCAAATGTACACACACCTATGCTAATTACATTTATACACCCAAATCAGTGATGGGAGTGGAGGGAGCAGCAATTTGGTTACTCAACCTGTTAGAAATAGTAGCCAAATCTCCCTCAAAATCATACACGTGTTTTTATAGAGGACAAAAGACATTAGATAATGTTCTCCTACATACAGCTAAAAAAGACAAAGTGGTGAGGAATTTGGAATTTGATGATGTCTGTTTGATAAGGGTTTGGTCAAATTGACAGTCATTAAAACATCAGGTATTTTTCGTTATGGCTTTCATTCTAGCTCTGTGTGCTCTGATAACCAAACTCCTACACATCTAAAGTCTCCAAGCACATTTTTTTCTGTGTGTCCCTACACCTACCTCTGCAAGTCACACACTAAGCACTTTGGGTTATCCTTCCTATCCAACATCAATCCTCTGGAATCCTACCCCATGTACCACAACTTAACTTTGTAGCCCTGTCAATGTTTGCAGTGAACATCAATCATATTAATGTAACCCAGTGATTTTTGACTGGGTTCTACATGGCTTCTGCAAGTACATAGAAGATTTTGTTGTTAAAATTTATCTGCAAAAAATTGGCTACACTTCTACAAGACACAAAATATCTTAACAATTGCTTTTATACAATTCCTAAGAATATTTACTTATAAAAATATAATAGGGTTTTTTTTTCTTCTTAACATCAAATGACTAGAAGGGTCCACCTGAGTAAAATAGGAATCAAAGAGGTCCACAATAAAAAAATAGTTGAGAAACACTGATTTAACCAATTTTGGATGATCTGCAAATCTTATGGGCACTGTCCCTTCTTGACTGAGCCATGGATTTTTTTTTGGGGGGGGGGAGTTGTTTTCTTGCATCTTTTTTCTTTTCCTTTTTCCTTTTGTTTACACTTTCCCTCATTGCACATGGTCCTTCACTCATTACCCTCTCTATTTTCTCTCTGTCCCCCTTTCATTATTCCTTTCATTTTTTT
>NC_068987.1:74794080-74798949 GCF_001194135.2 Octopus bimaculoides
GAGTTGTTTTCTTGCATCTTTTTTCTTTTCCTTTTTCCTTTTGTTTACACTTTCCCTCATTGCACATGGTCCTTCACTCATTACCCTCTCTATTTTCTCTCTGTCCCCCTTTCATTATTCCTTTCATTTTTTTCTCTCTTTTTCAACCAGGCTGGTATCAAAAGTGGCTACCTAGAAAAGCCATGTCTTAATCCAAAGGATCCGAAATGTCCCAGCTTAGCACCCAACAAACAATCAGGATTGGTAAGTTGTTTTCTTCTTCCTTCCTTAATTCTTTTTTTAATTTTTTTCAACTTCTTTTTTTCCTCTTAATTTTTTTACCTTTACATTTCCTTATTGTATTTACAGCCCCCAGACATTGGAGCTGAGCTCACAAATGGCTGCACTGGCTTTGCTACGAAATACATGCACTGGCAGGAAGACTTGATTATAGGTGGCATTAGAAGAAACAAGACAAATCACATTGTTCGGTAAATATGCAATCCCCTTTTATTGGTGCTGATGATGGTGCTAGTGATACTGGTTGGTAGAAGTTGCTGCTGCTGCTTAGTTCCATGTTAGCCCTGATCAAGCAGACCTTTGTTCAAAGACAGTTAAGGCCATTGGATATAGTTTGGTAGGAGATTTAGACTACTATTTGCAATAGATAGAGCAACCAAGTAAAGGTTTCCTGATTGGTACCTGATGATGCTTGTTGTTTAGCCCCAGGTCAATCCTGATTGAGCATATCCATGATTGTGGGCATTCTAACCATGACAACTTTATCTCTTTAGAGTCACATTGGATTACATTATCCAAAGTATCTTTTGGATTTTTGAAGTGGCTCATGACAGGATTTGAACTCAGTAGCATGTGTCTGAAGCATGACCACCATTTAGAGCGAAGTCACGATAAGCTTTTGACAAACTAAGAGTTACAGCTCTTGCGCAGGTATTATTCCAAGTTGGTGAGACAGTTAATTTCATTTACCTGCAATTAGACAACATCTTGGAGAAAGGTGGTCACTAACAGGGTGCTCAAATTACAGGAAAATGAAATTCTTCACTGGCAAACTCATTAAGATATTTTCTTTTCATTGTGAGTCAGTGTTCGCCTTCATATTCTTTTGTAGTCTACAGTTAGAGAGCTTCACCACACAATGTAACCTATTTTACTTAATATTTGGTACTCATTCTTTCATTACTGGTAAGAAAAATGGGAAAATATGTAGATGATAGTGTTTCCATTTACTAACTTTAGTTAGCATAAAAATACACCTAAGTACATAAACAATATCACACACACTCGTGCATACATACATAGATGTCTCAATAGTAGCTTTAACTCTCTCAATGTTTTACTTTCATCTCTACCATTATAGAGCAGAGGCTCTACAGTCCATAATCCAGTTGATGGGTGAGAAAGATATGTTTGAATATTACCAAAATGTGAGGAAGGTACGCACCATTGACTGGACCATGAACAAGGCCAAAAGGATCCTGGAAACGTGGCATCGCAAGTTCACAGCTGTAAGTACTTCATTCTTTTCGCAAGAGAGGGATTTTTGCAAAAATCTGGTCTTCCCATTGCACAATTTAGCCTAACTAAACATTTTCATCCAAAATTTAACCTGCTTAGCTCTTCTTTACATAGTTTTTGTCTACACTTTCGCTACTAACCTGCCTCATATTGCCTCTTTCTATGATACAAAACTTCTTGATTAAAATGTATTTAAATTAAAATTCTTCCATTATAATTTTTTGGAAGAACCTTTTCATAAGTTTCAAATTTCTGTATAAAAAGAAAAATATTAGTCCTCAGTCAAACCGGCCAACCCATGCTAGCATGGAAAGCGGACGTTAAACAACGATGATGATGATGATGATAAATGCACCTCCAAATTATTGATTATTAAAAAAAGGAAAGCTATTGATGCGTAAGTAATGTTGGAAACAAATATAGGCATTGAAAAATTAAGTGATTCCATTTTGTAGTTTTATTGAGTATTCCTGTAGCTTCATATTCAGAGTAATTCCAGTAAAAAAAGGATATATTATTTTTATCATTTACTGGTATATTAAGCTAATATGTAGAAAATAAGTTTCAGAAAAATAAAATTTTGTATTATATGATGGTAAGATTTTCCATTATGATTTAATGGTATTGAACAGGTTGGCACTTACAATATGACTGACCATCCATAAAAACATCTCAGTTTTTTGGGCTGTCAATTAGATAGCAATTTAATTGTATGTGATGTTTTTGTTTAAACAGGAAGTGGACAACATATACAATGGCAAGCATCAGCAACACATTCATGTATTCTCATCAACATCTCTGGCTGATATCATGGAAAAGTTTTCTAGTGTCAGTGTTGTACGCATTGCTTTGGGGTACATTGTAATGGTGAGTATATCTCTTCTGATTCATCCTTTCCTCTTTTTTTTTTTTTTTTTTTGGGGTGTGTTTGTTCCAACTCTCTATGCTCTGAGTTCAAATCCTATAGAAATTAACATAACCTTTCATCCTACAGGATCAATAAAAAATTCAGGATGGTGGGGTAGTAAAAAAGGATATATATATATCAGGAGTAGCTGTGTGGTAAGAAGCTTGCTTCCCAACCACATGGTTCTGGGTTCAGTCTCACTGCATGGCGCCTTGGGCAAGTGTCTTCTACTATAATCTTGGGCCGACCAAAGCCTTGTGAGTGGATTTGGTTGATGAAAGAAGCCCATCGTATATATGTGTATATATATCTAGGTATGTGTTTCTTTTTGTGTCTGTGTTTGTCCCCACCATCACCACTTAACAACCAGTGTTGGTGTGCTTACATCCACATAACTTAGCTGTTCAGCAAAATAGACTGATAGAGTAAGTACTAGGCTTACAAAGAATAAGTCCGAGTCGATTTGTTCAACTAAAGGGTGATACTGCAGCATGACCACAGCCAAATAACTGAAAATATATATATGCATGTATATATATAATATATATATATATATATATATATATATATATATATATAGATATAAATATATATCTATATAAGAAGTCATCTGTGGAAGGGGGAGAATTCATTATAATTGTTATTTTTGTTTTAATTTCAGTTGCTATATGCCTGCATATCTTTGTTGAAGTGCAATGATGCTGTTAACTCTCAATGTGTTATTGGTATTGCTGGTGTATTGCTTGTTGGTCTTTCTGTAGCAGCTGGTCTTGGCTTATGTTCTGTGTTGGGCATCAAGTTTAATGCGTCCACAACACAAGTAAGTAGCAATTTTGTTTCATTTGTTTTTCCTTACCTCATTTTATGTATGAAAACATTTATTTAGATATTTCTTTAGTCTCAAAATTAAAAGCAGAGTTTTGTGGTGAAATTTTACTGGTTTATGTCAGCATAAATCATTTGGTAGAGTTTAAAAACTTGGATGAGTCCATGTGTTGAGGCAAGATGGAAGGACAGATATTTATATAATACTTAATGAACTTATTGTATAGAATGCTTAGGTGCACTACAACTCATCAGAAAAGTAACCAAAACTGCATAAACAGTACATAGAATATGCACAGGAAGTGAACAGTGAAAAAGTCTTTCAAAAAACAAAAAAGAAGAACGAAGAAACAGGAGTGGAGAACAGGTGTACTGTTGGCAAATTTCTGGAAGCATGGAAGCTCCTTGTCTAAGAGAGAATTTATATACTGTAAAATATACTCACACCTCCCAATTCATAAATATATAATGTGAAACACTTATTTATTGATTTTTTTTTTCTTTCAGATTGTTCCATTTCTAGCTTTGGGTCTTGGAGTTGATGATATGTTCCTCATAGCTCACACCTATGCTGAAAATAGCAATAACATTCCTTTTATGGTATGTATTTATGTATCTTTCTATATATATAAATGACTTTGTTTCACATCTGTTCTTCCATGCAAATATGGCTCAGTTGGGGAGCATTTAAGGCAGCATTTTTACCCCTTGGTGCTCTTTTTGTTACCAATGTATTCCTGTTTTTCATTTAAGAGATTCATTATTCGAGAGGAATTCAAATGTGCAAAGCTGGCGTATAATCTATTGATGAGAAATGTCAATAAATATCACCGTAGTCTGTAGTCACAGCTCAGTGTAGTCTGTAAGCATTCACTCAAGACTTATACATGCATGCACACATGCGCATACACACACACATATATATATACATATGTGTATGTATGTGTCTATGTACAATGGACTATTTAACCATGTTACCAATGGAAACATGGTAGATTTAAAAAATACTTTGTTAATTAATCAGAAGAATACTACAAATGAGTAAGCAGTTTCTTTGTATGCTAAATTTTATTTTTATATCTATTCATGCTGCCAGAGATGCTCGTAAGTATTTCTTTCCTCTCTTCCTTTTCACTCATTACACACCCTCTTCATGTTCAAATGGTTGGACTTTTTTTTTTTGGTGTTCTTTAGTTTCATATATTTTTGTATTCTTTTTGCTGGTATTTATTTTGTTCTCTATTTATCAAATGGCTAGGTCCATCTTGATGGACAAATAAATGTCACAAGATAATTTTCTTCAACATACCCATTTACCCATGATCCCTAGCCAATACATACATGCACATACACACACGTATATATATATATATATATATATATATATATACATACATACATTTTCATACATTTTCATAAACATTTACTTATATATATATATATATATATATATATTTGTATTAAGGGCATTACTATACATAAATGCCTCACACTAGACGGGACTCTAAAAGTCAAAACTACCATAATAAGCACAAACGTGAGGCATTTATGTATAGTAATGCCCTTAATATAAATAAATATATTTATAGGGAATAATTGATGGATTTTTCACTTATGAG
>NC_068987.1:74801710-74810549 GCF_001194135.2 Octopus bimaculoides
ATCAATCAAGGCTGACTTGTTACTAGCCAAAAGTGATGACCACCACCCCTACTGCTATTATATGCTTCCACCATTACATTTGCACTACCTTCAACAGTACCAACCTGTTTTCACTTTCTCTAGCACCACCAACACCACTTTTGCCTCCATCTATTTACACTGCCCAAACCGTAATAATATCTGATTCTAGTTTAGACACAAGGCTACCTATTTTTGTTGGGGGTGGGTTAGTTGATTAGATGGACTTCGGTATTCACCTTGCACTTCATTGCATCGCCCACCCCAATATTTGATGCTGACTGGTAATAAAAACACAATTTTGGCTAGGAAAAAAGTCACAATTACTTTATGTGATCTGCCAGAAAAAATACTGGTTTCAAATTTTGGCACAAGGCCAGCAATTTCAGGGAAGAAGTAAGTCGATTACATTGACCCCAGTACTCAAATGATACTTATTTTATCAATCTGGAAAGAATGAAAGCTAAAGTCAGCCTGAACAATTTTGACGGGGAACTCAGAGCATAAAGAGGGATAAAATGTTGCTAAGCATTTTGCTCCAGGTGCTAATAATTCTGCTGACTCACTGCCTTAAGGCCAGAAGAAATATACTGAAAGCCATTTTGTCTGGTGCTTTGATGATCTGTTGTTAGTTCACCAACTTAACAGCCACACTAATGTTACAATTGATCCACATATTACTACTGACACTAATTGTAATAGTACCACCCACACCAATACTTCTAGATACCTAGATGCAACTTGACAATCATTTAGCACTTACACATAATGTGCCACCTGTTTGTATACACATGTAGTATTTATTCTACTTATCTGTCAGTCACCTTACATCATCACTATTAAGTTTCATTCTTCATTGTTATACACCACTTGTCAGTACTTAATGTAGTGTGACATCAATAAGAACTTATTTATTGTATTATACCTGTTGATATTTACATGTAGTGTTCTGCCTGTAAGGGTACATGATTGTAACGTTCCACCTGTCAGGTGCATACATATAGTATTCCATCTGTCTGTTACCTTTCATCATTTCTGGGGATGACTGTTTTGTGAGGGAAGGACTGGGAAAAGTTGTTAGTGTGAGGTATGAGAAATATATTAGCTTATTGTCACTTCTTGTTAACAAATAACCAAGAACTTTGGCAATGTGCTATGCTTGAGAGGACCCATCAAGCCGAGTGCACCCATGCTGGTGGCACGTAAAGAACATCTTTTGAACGTTGGGCCTCACGGAAGCAAAGTGGCTGAGTTCCTTTTGAGCATTGGGCCTCACAAAGGCAAAGCGGCTGAGTTCCTTTTGAGTGTTGGGCTTCACAGAGGTTAGGTGGCTGAGTTCCATTACACTCTTGGAGTGGTTGGCATTAGGATGGGCATCCAGCCATAGAAAACCATGTCAAATCAGACTGGTGTCTGGTGCAACCTTCCAGCATACCAGCCAAGTCAAACCATCCAACCCATGCCAGCATGGGCAATGGATGTTAAATGATGATGATGTGAAAGTACACAAAAAACACTAATGTGCAAACATGTTCATATATGCATGCTCATGCTATTCTCATACACTCTAATAATTACATATATAGACACACAACACACTCTCACCCTCTCTCTTCCTCTCTCTCTCTCTCACACACACACACACACATACTTGTTGCACACTTGTATACACACTCATACATCCAGATCTACACATATACATGTAATATTTATGAATGAAAGATTTTATTTTTGAAATAAATTCTCCAGATTTATCCTTCATATTCCACATGTCTGTGGAATAACATTAAGGAGTTAAAAAAGGGAATGGAAATAATGATTTCATGTAACTTTGTGTGTGTGTGTGTGTGACTATTTTATGGGATTTTTTTTTCTCTTCCCAGTGACTTTTCCTAGATCCTTAAAAGCCAAGCTCTTTCCTCTCCTTTTGTGTCAGCCAATCATCCCTTCATCTCATTCCCATCTACCATGGTTGTGGAAAAGGCCTATTTTTCTCCCCCAGCATTGACTGTCACTAGGTCCCTTCTGACTTTGATGGCTTGTAGGTCAACAGAAGCCCCTATTTTCTTTCTTTTCATTCATTTCACTTTCTGCCGTTCTTTCTCTCTCTCTCTCCCCCCTCTCTCTCTCTCTTACACCTGCAGCTATTTTTTTTATTCACTTACCTATTTATCTTGTGATTCTCTCAATCTATATATCTTTCTATCCACCTATCTATATCAATCTATCTACCTATCTATATCTATTTGTGACTCACCCCCACCTATCTTAAAAGAATTTGTCTCTCCTCCTTACAGAAGAAGAACAATTAGATTAAGTGTCCTGAGCTTAGGTGGGATGAGACACAATAAGGATGATGAAAAGAGGAAATGGTTAGATAGACAGATAGCTGTACAGATAGACCGACAGACAGACTGGCAAGTAGGTAGGAAAATAGATAGAATTTGGGAGGGAAAGGTGGGTAGAAGGTATTTCTTGATTTCTTTTCCATCTTTTCTTGCCTCTCTCTTTCTCTCTTCATATCTATCTGTCTGTCTGCCTCCCTTTACTTCTCTTTCTCTTGCTATGGCTGTTATTTCCCATGATGCTCTGCAGTTTTGTTTATACAAGTCTCTGAAAGAGGACAGCCTGTGTGATACTGTAGGGGTTGTATGGCAAAGAGGCCTGGGAGCAGTAGTAATCTACCCTCACCTCCTACCCCTCTTAACTCTTAAAGTACTCCCACCACTATTCAGGTTACTACTGTTCTACACCACCACTGCCACTGCCCTCACCCTTATTTTACCACCACCCTCTCCTCTTCCTTTTGCCCCCAAACCTATCTCAGGATATACTTTTAGCCCTGCTGCTGCTGTGACACTCTTATCACCACTATAGTTACTGTTGTTGTTGTTGTTACTACTACTACTACCACCACCAATACCACTAGCATTTGTTGTTTGTTGTGGTGGTGATAGTAGTAATTGTTTTGCTTGTTCCCCCTATTTGGTTCTTACTACTACTACTACTACTACTACCACCTCCACCACTACTACTACTACTACTACTACCACCTCCACCACTACTACTACTACCACTACTACGACTAAGCATAGTTGTCCAGCTCTACTCCAAATTTGTCTTTTAATTCTATAGTAGTGTATTAATTGTGTTGTAATAGTAACACTATTAACTACAGTAGTGGCTGTGGTGGTGGCGATGGTGTCCCCCCTCCCTTCTTATTTTTCAGCAACAGTAGTAACGTGGTCTATCTCTCATACACATGCACACGCACACACACACACACACACATATATGCCACTAGCTGAGGATGAGGGCCACCACTGCACCACAGAGCCTCTATTGCCACATCAGTTACATCATTAAGCCCACCTTTTTAACAATGGGAATTCATTTGTGGTGGGTAGTTTCTCCAGAATACCCATTACACCACTTGTTGCAGTCCCTTCACCACTTCTTTGCATGTGGAAGCATGTGGCTTAGTGGTTAGGGTGTTGGACTCATGATCATAAGATTGTGGTTTCAATTCCTGGGCCAGGTGGCATTGTGTTCTTGAGTGACACATTTCATTTCATGCTGCTCCAGTCCATTCAGCTGTCAAAAATAAGTAATCCTGCAACAGACTGGTGTCCCCTTCAGGTGGGGAATATATACACCATGAGGCCATGAAACAGACTCTTATGAGTTGGTATGACTCGAGAAGGTAGCTTTGCTTTTTTTTTTCTTTTTTTTTTTTTGTATTCTTAACTGGTCTGGTCTTCTTTCACAACTTCCTTCCTCTTGGACTGCTTGATTTTCTTTAACCCCTTTGGTACCAACCTGTCTAAGACTACCTCTTGTTCTATAATACAAACTTGGCTCCCTTGTCTCATTTACCAGTGGATTTAATGATACACTCTCAGAGTGGTTGGCGTTAGGGAGGGCATCCAGCTGTAGAAACTCTGCCAGATCAGATTGGAGCCTGGTGCAGCCTTCTGGCTTGCCAGTCCTCAGTCAAATCATCCAACCCATGCTAGCATGGAAAGCGGACGTTAAACAATGATGATGATGATGATGATTAACCCCTTAGCATTTAAACCAGCCATATCTGGCCAGAAGTTTCTCCCTTCTTTCTGTTCAAACCAGCCATATCTGGTCTCTCACACCTACCCTACAATGTCAATCTAAAAATGAACAACCACATCATCAAAATCTCACAGCTTTTAGATGATTAATACAAAACAATTGAATAACTAAGCCTTACATTTCACAGAATAATCTGAATGCTAAAGGGTTACCAATGCTGTAGTGATGGCTCTCAATTTTTACCCATAGTGTGCTTGTGGTAACTCTGGATTTCATTCTTTCCTGGTGATGTAACAGAGGTAGTTCTTCTATAGCAGCGTTGTAATGACATGACGAGTTGTGACCTTCATACTTTACTGGTTTTATAATGGTTCTCATTCCATATGAGTAGATTTTTTTTTTATCTACTGCTTGTTTCAGTCATTGGATTGCAGCCATGCTGAAGCACCACCTTGTAGGAGTTTTAGTCAAACAGACTGACCCCATTTTAAGTTTGGTATTTAATCTATCAATTTCTTTTGCTGAACTGCTAAGCTATGGTGACATAAACAAACCAACACCAGTTGTCAAGCAGTGTGGGTGGCAAACAAAGATGCCCCCCCCCACACACACACACACATATATAAACATATACGATGTGCTTCCACACAGTTTCCATCAATCAAATTGACGCACAAAGCATTGGTCAGCTTGGGACTATTCTAGAAGACACTTGCCCAAGATGCTACAAAGTGGGACAACCCGAAACCATGTGGTTTCCTGTACTAAATCTTTTTAAAACTAATATGAAATGTGTATTCCTATCAAAATAGCAAGGAGTATACGTCTCTCTCTCTCTCTCTCTCTCTCTCTCTCACTCTCTCTCACTCTCTCACTCAATCTCTCTCCCCCTTTGTCTCTCTTCAGCTTCCATTATCAGTACACCATTTCATGTCCAGTTTTCCATGCTGGTATGGTTTGGACAGTTATCTTGAGGCATTGTTTTGTGACCAGATGTCCTTTTTGTTATCATTCCTTTTGCTCACTTCTTACAACGTACACACATGCACACACTTATGTGTGGATGGAAATATTGATGTGTATTATGTGATGTGTGTGTGTACCTTGTCATACAGTAAACAGATGCATGGTTCACAATACATATTATCTCTATATATAATATATCTTGTATGTGTTACCATAAACTGTTGTGTATATTATGTCATACTATATTTCAACAATTGTTTATTTCAGGCTGCAATTCTTGTGTTCTTCAATCTTAGTTCTATCCTTCTGATCCTACCTGCAGTTGTTAGTTGGGATTTAGTTCGACGTGAAGATAAACGAATTGATGTATTCTGCTGTTTCCAAAGGTATTTTTCTTCCTCCTCTCTTTCTATAAACAACTTTGCTTATATTACTGAGTTTTAAAACAGTTATTTTATATTATTACAAGCTTTTATGTCACCTATATGAACCATTAACATTTTAATTAAAAGCAACTCATGCATTTACATGATTGTTCACCTTCCTAGAAATAGTAACTAAATCTCCCTCGGGTCACATCTTAGAAAAGAAGTACACATTGAATAATTTAGGTGTGAGCATACAACGAAAAGTAAGATTGTTGATTAGATCTGCTTAATCCTGCCTGGCCCTAGACTAAACCATAATAACGAAAAAATGCAACAAATCAGAATAATTCTGTAGAAAACATTATTATACCAAGATTCATAGTGTTAAGAATTTCAGAGAACCCATTTATCATTTAACATCTGCCTAGGAAAGGTATTGCAATCTACTGGAGATTTGGTTAAATTCCACACAAAGAATATAAACTATTTTAGGGGAAAATTCCAAAGGTTTATTCCAGTATAATTTCCAAAGGCTTCCTAGTTTCTGAGAAACCTTTAAATGGTCATCTATCATTTGTTGAGGCAGATGTTGTGACATAAAGTGTTCATATTTAAATCCAAACACTCTCATCATAATTTCATGGAAAAAATCTTTTGATAAATAATGTTAATTATAGTAATTAACTTAATGAGGAATTTTGATATTTTACTGAATGTTTCCAAAGATTTTACTATTGTGGAAATTTACTAAAACATAGAAAATGTATTTCATTAAAACTCTGGTCACAAAAAGGGTGGTAAATAAAGTTGTCACATGACTGTTGTTATGTAAAAATGCATGTCACAAGTCATCATGGGAATACCTATATGGTCACATGACCTGCTAGAATTAAAAGACAGACAGACACATTGAATAATGTAGTCCTAGATATACTATATCTGCTCAAAAACATCATAGTGATGGATCTGCTTAGTTGAGGGCTAAGCTGTGTCTAAATAACTGCTTAACTATCATCATAACAATGAAGTTAGCTCTTTTCTTTTTAAATAAACTCTTCAGTAGAATAATTAACTGTGGGGTGGGTGGACACAATTTACTTGTACACATTCTTGCTTTGCCTAACACATAAAATGGCAGCTAATAAACCAAATTTTCTTTCCCACAGTTCAATGGCCAACCAAGTGATAGAATTACAACCACAAAGGGACAGTGAACACTGTTTATCACATTTTGGTTACAGTTCAACACACCTGAGCATCCCAAATACCTCATCAAGTGTTGCTATTCATCAGACCGTAACTAAAATTTCTGTTAATGGCTCTCAGCCAGTCACCTGTTTAGCAATGCAGCCAACAGAACGTGTTGTCAATCAAAGCCACTCAACAAAGCCAGTACATTCAGAAAAAACACAAAAGGCCCCCGTTCCAGAAAAACATTCAAAGGCCCCCGTTCCAGAAAAACATTCAAAGACCCCTGTTCCAGAAAAACCTCTAAATGCTCTTGTCTCAGAAAAAACTCCAAATGCCCTTGTTCCAGAAAAATCTCCACATGCCCTTGTTCCAGAAAATCCTACAAATGCCCTAGTTCCAGGAAAACCTTCAAATGTTCCAGAAAAATATCCAAGAGCCATTCTTCATGAAAAATCTCCAAAACTCCTTGTTTCTGATAAACCTCTGAAAGTCCTGTTTCCAGATAATTCACTCAAGTCCGTACTCACTGAAAAACCACCAATTCAAACTCCTGTATATCCTCCAGGTAAGCCTGAATTTATTTTTATATATTTCAGGGCATCCAGTTGTAGAAACTCTGGTTCAATGAATTCTACCTGATCCATGCAAGCTTGGAAAAATGGATGTTAAAATGATGATTGTGTGTGTGTACATATTCTTCCTTTATACATACAAGTGTATGTGTGTATCTGTCTGTAGATTGAACAGTGAAATTATTATTTGAGAAAGATGAAAGGAAATTTTCGGTGGAGACCATAACCTCATTCTTCAATGATTTCTATTTGCAGCATGTCCATCCAATACATCGTCTCGTCAGTGTTTGACACCAATTGACAGCGTCTCATTCAAGGATTGTTGGCTACAGATGCAGCATGAATGCTTCAACTTCTCGTTAGCAAATATTGTTAAGAATCATTATGGGCCATTTCTACAGAAGACACCAACAAAGGTGGGTTCAGCAACACAAGTGACATTTGTTGTTGCTTTCCATAACTGTTTCTGTTAGTTATGATCTTTGTGTTTTTTATTGCTTAGTTTCAGATCAACCGTGATTACTAACACACTTAATGTAGTGAGCACATAATGAGAAAGAGCAATCAATATGTTATAATTTACAATTAAAAATTTCTGAAATATTTTATAGAAACCTAAATTTTTTTATTGATTCTTATTTTGAATTGGGATGATGAAAGACTCATACATATTTCTTTATTTCCAGGTTTTCACTATTGTAGTATTTTTGATTATCACACTCATTGGTATTTATGGCATCACACTTGTGGAAGACGGCTTAGAACTTACAGACATTGTGCCACATGGAACGGCCGAGTACAATTTCTTGGAAGCAAAATCCAAATATTTTGGATTTTACAACTTCTTTGCTGTGACAAAGGTTAATAAATATATAAGTATTTCTACATTTTTATAATGACCTGATTTCCAGGACAGTGTCCTGTCCCTTACTCATTGGTCAGGATGGCTAGATCCTGACATTTTTATATAGATATCCTTTTTGGTTCAGTCCTTTCTATGTTTACAACACATGCATGACTGCATAGTTAAGAGATTTGTTTTACAACTGTGTGGTTTTAATTTTGGATATGGGTTTAGTTCCACTGCATGACAACTTTGGCAAGTGTCTCTGGTTATAATCTTAGCTTCATCAAAGCCCTGTAATGGAAATTTGGGAGACAGAAACATTGTGCAAGGCCATTGCAGAAGACAGTTCCCTTTGCTCTTGGGTGCATTTGGCAGAATCTGACTATGAAGGCAGTCATAAATTTCATTAGGTGTTCTCGTTTTACCAAATTGTATTAACAACTATTTCCTTATGCTTACATGGGTGAGATAAAATATTTGTTAGATCAATTCTTTTTACAAGCAGACAGTTGACATTCTTCCATTAATCATCCATATTATGTGAAAGTTTCAATCAAACAAACTGGCTCAGCAGGGTTAGATGGTTTGCTCAGGAGCACAGCACAACAGCTATAGCAAGATCTGAAGTTGTGCATGCACATGTGCTCAAAAATTGCCCAGTACCTTAACTGTGCAGCTCCACTCTCATTTGTTTAAAAAAAAAATTGGGATTTTGTACTTCATGAATAGAATGAAACAAGACACCATACCTGCACATACTTTTTCTCTCTCTCTCTCTTTCTCTCTCTCTCTCTCTCTCTCTCTCTCTCTCT
>NC_068987.1:74810964-74812204 GCF_001194135.2 Octopus bimaculoides
TATATATATATATATATATATATATATATATGAGAGGTCATAGATATGTAATAAAAGATTTCCAGACAATGGACATGAGTTAAAAATAAGAACAGTAATAAATGAGTGAAGAACGAATATATAGTGAATGTGTTTATTTGGTGGGGAAAAAAAAGATCATCCCGAAATACAATATATATATATATGTACACTTTCTCCACTATTTTCTTCTCTTCTCTCCCAATTTCCCTCTCATTCTCATTTTCATTTTGCTTGTGTTTCTCCACAGAACAACTTTGATTATGCTCACAACCAGCAGTTACTGTATTCCTATCACAAAGCATTCCAACAAGTCAATCACATCATCAAGCGAGAAGATGGTTCTCTGCCCACATTCTGGCTACAACTTTTCAGAGAATGGCTCCATGGTATGCTACTAATTTTAAAAAAACAACCCTTTATTTCCTTCTTTCTCCTTACCTTGGGTTCATGTATTAATTTCTTCAGCTTTCATTTGTTATACATCTGAAATCCTTCGCTTACTCAACATTTTTTGCCCTTTTTAATTTCAGATTTACAAAAGTCTTTTGATGATGATGTGGCTAATAAGTGCATTGGTCCACGGAAATGGTACCAAAATGCCTCTCAGAATGGTATTTTGGCTTTCCGACTTCTGGCCCAGACTGGCAATGTTGACGATCCTTTTGATGTCAATCAGGTAAGAATTGATTAGAGATTCTTTTACAGATTTCAGTCATTGGACTGTGGCCATACTGAAGCACCATATTCAAAGATTTAAGTCAATTATATCAGCCTCAATATTTGTTTTTAAGTCTGTTATTTCCTCTGAATCCACTAATAAAGCGATGCCTAAAGAGCAGCAATATGAACTAAACTAGTTTTTAGATTTGTGTAAGCATAAACACATGCATCTATATATGTTTATAGATATATATATAATACCCGTCAGAGTGTAAGTATCTTGAGAGAAAAGCTGAACATTAGAAGCATCAGTTGTGGCGTGCAAGAGAGACGATTGCGCTGGTATGGACATGTGGTGAGAATGGAGGAGGATAGCTGCGTGAAAAAGTGCCACACCCTAACAGTTGAGGGAACCCGTGGAAGAGGTAGGCCCAGGAAGACCTGGGCTGAGGTGGTGAGGCAAGACCTTCGTACATTGGGCCTCACCGAGGCGATGACTACGGACCGAGACCTTTGGAAATGGGCTGTGCGTGAGAAGACCCGGCAAGCCAAGTAAGAT
>NC_068987.1:74812335-74822527 GCF_001194135.2 Octopus bimaculoides
GCGGGTGGCACATAAAAGACACCATTTCGAGCGTGGCCGTTTTCGTGCGGGTGACACGTAAAAGCACCCACTACACTCTCTGAGTGGTTGGCGTTAGGAAGGGCATCCAGCTGTAGAAACTCTGCCAAATCAGACTGGAGCCTGGTGTTGCCATCCGGTTTCACCAGTCCTCAGTCAAATCGTCCAACCCATGCTAGCATGGAAAGCGGACGTTAAACGATGATGATGATGATGATGATGATATATAATGCAGACTCATGCTCACACACATACATGCAATGACAGTAGGTGGAAACTAACAATGTGGAAACATTGTTAGTTTCCACCTACCAGATCATATTCTCATAGTAAATATAATTTTGGTCAATTCCAAAAGTATTGTAAAAGATACCTGCCTAGAGCTTTGAACCTCACACAACGCAATCATGCCTGCATAGGTGTGTGTGTGTGTGTGTGTGTGATATAGATATTTACAAACATGGAAGGTGGTTGGCAAAAGACAAAAAACAGCAGACAAAATACTTTTTGTATCATTCCATTCTGAATTGAAATTTTGCCCACTTCTGCTTTGCCTCACATTCTTCCAAGATCCCTACAATAAGTACTGGTATTGATGCAGTTGACTATACCTTTGAAGACAGTGCCCCAGCATGGCCATTAAAAAAAAATTAAACACAGTATATTGCTTTTGTCAAATATGCAATACATAGCTGATATAGACTACATACACCATGGTACATGTTGTATGGCATGTGTATGTGGTACCTTAACACAATGCAATACAGAATTAACATAATGGCATACAGCATACAGGCAGATATACACACTGTAAGCATAGACTGTACAGACACCTTTATGTTAAACACTATAAATACATACCTGAACCACTTAGCCACATTGTATTATAACCTATACTATTTCTCCCTGTATTTCCAGGTTCACAAAGTACGTCTTGTTAAGGATGGCATCATCAACCCATCAGGATTCTATAACTATTTGTCAGCCTGGCGAGGAACTGATGTGTTAGGATACGACTCAGCTATGGGTGATTTCTACCCACCATTAAAATCCTTTGTCCATGACTATCGAGATAGAAGCTTAGAAGGTAAGCTTGAGCAGATTTATGTCAGGTGGCAATTCAATAGAATTGATGTGACTTTTTGTAATTAAGAAGCTTGTATCATTTCGCCATCTAGCTGAAGATTATACAGAAACATGGAGTACAGTGTGTCAACCTAAACAGGTTGTACTCCCTCGACTGTTCAGTCTATTTTTGGACCCTGAACTGATATGTGTTTCAATGCTGGAAACTAAACTGTAAGAGCCTACCTTTGTTTATACAACTGACCAGTAGAAGATTTCTATTCTGCAGTCTTCAATATCTTTCTTTCTCAGTTGATTTACTGGCCATTTTATTTTCATTGTGGATGACATGCCCACTATATTCAACAAAATGATGAGTTGGTAAGACAAAAAGATAGTCAAGATTGCTCTTAATGTGTTCATATCATAAGGTTTTTCCACAGAAAAAGCCTGAAATCATTGACATGAATGCTAATAAAAGAAGTGAATTAGTATTTGAACAACATCTATAGACGTTTGGTGGGGTTGGACCACTGATTACAAGATTCCTGTCTTCACTGGCAGCTCACCTAGCAGAGATAACTGGTGAAGTCCGTGAGGGCACTTGGTTGTTCCAGCACATCAGCCTCGCCATCACCCGTGGCAATGCTGCAAGTGTGCTAGCATGTCTCAAAAGTCATTAGAGAGGTTTCCCAGCATTGCAATATTTTCAACCTAAGGTGGCGAATTTTTTTTTTTTCTTCTCACTCTTATGTACATATTTAAGTGTAAATAAAATTACCAGTGCTATCTACAAACAGTTCACTTTAATGTTTGTATTTGTATATCACTGAGACGCTAGGACATTAGGATTTAAGCAAAAAGGGGTTCTAAATGATTTAATCATATTTTACAATCGTTTTTTAAGTCAGTATTTTGAGACACTATTACTTTCTCTAAACACTTTTTTTTTGTAGAATTCTTCTAAAAGTTTATGTTGACTTTACAGTTTATATATTTCATACCATTATATACCACCTTACCATATACCATTTCTTACCATTTTCAGTATTCAAATCTCACCAAATACAGTATGCTCAGTTGCCATTTTACCTAACTAATTTATCCAACACCAGTGATATGATTGAAACTGTACGAGTAAGTTCACATTTCTTTTCCCTTAATCCTCAGTTTATAGTTCAACCATATTATCATGCTTGCAAATAACCACTTGTCTTTTTTACTGTTATATTTATAATGTGAAATTGAAAAAGTTGTGAGTAGGAATGAAAGAGCTTTGACAAACAAAAACAAAACAAATTAGTTAATTGGATATTTATCCATTTGACTAATAATAAAGAAAAGGAGTGGAATTGAACCAGTGTTTGTGTTAATTGGCATAATGACTCTCCCTAGACACAACAAAAATTACATATATTGCTATCAACAAAACTGAAATTGAAAATTCACATCTTGATGTGACTTGAAATTATATATATATATATATATTCTTATTTTTATCTCTTACAGCACATCCGTTCCATATGTAAGGAGTTTGAAGGCAAAGGACTCCCTAATTACCCACGTGGGGTCCCTTTTACCTACTGGGAGCAGTATTTGCACCTTCGCATGTACCTCTCCTTGTCTATTTTGTGTATCCTTATAATGACATTCCTTGTCATTGCTATCATACTGGTCAACTTATGGATAGCTGTAATTGTGGTAAGTATATATTTTATTTTTTTCCTCTTGTTTGAATCTCTTCACACTGTTCACTCTTTTTGACATGGGAACCACTACATGGTTACTGAACTTGAAAGAAATAGCAGCCAAATCTCTCTCACGTTACATCTTATTGTCTTTTTTCCTATCTTCTCCCCACTTCCCTTTATTGTTACTTTTCCGTATACAGTTATGCATCTGGAAGCTCTGGCACAGTTTTTGTCTGTGTATAATCACACAATTCTTATAATCAGGCTTAACCTTGGATTAATCAACAACAACTATATTTTCATTCTAAAGAATCAACTGTTAAAAATAACTGCCAAATATCCTCGGGTAACATCCTATCATCTTAATAATGGATGAATATGTTATATACAAATAAACAGACTATTATGACTGGCTGGATCATTTTTGTGATCATAGGTCTGCTCATTCAGAGCTAATTTGGAGTTAGACAACAATACAAACTCTCTGTCTGTCTGTCTGTCTATCTATCTATCTATCTATCTATCTAACACACACACACATTCATGTTATCACATGCATTAACCATCTTCTATGATAATGTCCAGAATCTTTCCAACCTATCACATAGAATGATATTCACTCAGTATGATATATTTTTTTTTCTTCTGTAGATGGCGATACTGCTTTGTTTGGTGTTACAACTCCTTGGTTTTATGGGTATTGCAGGAATCAAGCTAAGTGCAGTGCCTGCAGTTACTTTGGTCATAGCTGTTGGCATTGGCATGGAATTTATTGCACATGTATGCATAGTAAGTATTGCAACAGTAACAACATCTGCATGACTTATATTACATACATCTGTCATTGATTTGTTTAATGGTGGCTTGATCTATATCAGCTTACAGTTGGAATCTCATTAGTTATAGTTTTCAATGCTAGTCACTGCTGACATTAGTGGTGCTAGATGTAGGTACTGGTCAGAATTATAGGAATTTGTCATTGGCTTTGGTGATGGTCACTGTAGGAATTGGTAGCAATAGTTGTGATGATAGTCATAAATCTGCAGGCTTTATATCTGTTGATAGCAATTGTGTTAATGGTATGTCAAAGTGGAGGCTCGTAGCTCAGTGTTGAGAGCATCAGGCCCACAATCATGAGATAGTGAGTTCAATTCCTGGACCAGACTGTGTGTTGTATTCTTGAGCAAGATACTTTATTTCACATTGCTCTAGAAATGAGTTGCAACATCACTGGTGCCAAGCTGTATCGGCCTTTGCCGTTCCCTTGGATAACATCAGTGGTGTAGAGATGTGAGGCTGGTATGCATGAGCGACTGCTGGTCTTCCATTAAAAACAACCTTGCCTGGCCTTGTGCCTCAGGGGAGTTCTTTTTTTTACTGGTGATGTCAAGCAGTGGCACTAACTGTGGTGGCAATGGCCATGACTATGTAGTAGTAGGGGGAGGGGGGAGAAAGAGGAGGAGCAATAGCAGCAGAAGAGTTGACCTGTTGATTCTAATGAAGAGAAGGTGGACTGGGATGGACGAAGGGGTTGATAATATTTGTAGAGTAGAAGGTGGCAAGCTGGCAAAATCATTAGCATGTCAAGCAAAATGCCTAGCAGCACTTCGTCCGTCTTTACATTTCTGAGTTCAAATGCCACCAGGGTCGACTTTGCCTTTCATCTTTTCAAGGTCATTAAAATAAGTAAGAGTTGGACACTGGGCTCAAAGTAATTGACTTACTCCATCCCTCAAAATTGTTGGCCTTGTGCCATAATTTGAAACCAATATTTGCAGAGTAGAAAGGGATTGATGATTATTGTGTAGGAGGATTAAAATAAATATGATCATAGAAGAGATGGTAATTGATGATGTTATATGATAATGGTTACGATGATGATGTTGATACTGGTTAGCATGATGATAATGTTTCATTTCTATTTTGCAGGGTTTCATCACATCTGTGGGCAGTAGAGACCGCCGTATGTTGTTAGCACTGGAACACACTTTCGTCCCTGTTGTCCATGGCGGTATCTCAACATTGTTAGGCATCATTATGTTAATAGGAGCAGAGTTTGATTTCATTATTAAGTAAGTTTTCTTATCTATAATTGTTCTTGTTGTTGGCATTGTCAGTGACTGTGACATTAGCAACCTCATTGTTTTTATTTAGCTCTGGGTGAGCTTCTGAGGAAGCATGGTCAGTGATGTTTGCAAGAGAGAGAGAGAGAGAAGGGTCTGGTAGATAGAACTGTGATGGTGGTTGTTGTTTAGTCATAAATGCACAAGTCTATGATTAGAGACATTGTAACCATGACTACCCCAGCTTATCAGACATTGTATTTCTAGGATACATTAACCAATGTGCCATTTTTTATTTAACATGGAAGCATGAATGTGTGTGTGTAATATATATATATATATGTCAATTAGTAGTGGCTTTACTTCACTTATCAATTGCAAACAAATAATAAAGATGTAAATATTGAGACTATGATCTTATTACTTTTATCTTTTAATTCTACTTCATCATAAGATTTAAAAGAAAATGTCTATTTTCTTCTGAATCTATTTATATCTTTTATAGCAAAAATTTAGATTCAGATGAATATGGTACTTAAGTTGAGGCACCAGAGTTTAGTACGCTTTTATCCATACAATTTCAAAATAAGGTGATTAAAATCAACATAAGCAACAAGGATATCCAGAGGTAATGCTGTACGATTGTTTCACGCAACTCCATTTAATTGAACCATTGCATCAATTAAAATGCAGAGCAATCCTCAGCTGCACAAAGACATAGAATTTAATTAGATAATTTTACTTAAAATCTAGAAGTTAAGGAGATAGACAAAGAACATGCTGCCTTCACTTCAGCTTAGAAACTACTAAGGTATCAGGAAGAAAGACTTGTTACAGATTTTGCTTGTCACTGCTCTATGGGGTCAGTTTTAATTTACAGACTAGTTTTATCAAAAAGGCCGAGAGAACAAGGAGCAGTGTCTGTTAGGAATAGGGCTGAGGAGTTGACAGAAATCATAGTGGACACAGTCATAAAAAAAAAAAAAAAACTATCAAGATTTATTAGAAGCAATATCATGAAATTTGGTAAAGGAAATCAAGATGCTAGCTGACAATTAAGGGGGTTGGCCACTAGCAGACCATTGGTAATGAAACAGAAATCTTATCATGTACTACTATAGTTAAATATTTTAAACAATATTGCACCAGTCCTCAGTCAAATCGTCCAACCCATGCTAGCATGGAAAGCGGATGTTAAACGATGATGATGATGATGATGATGATGATTGCCTTATTGTATAAAGTTAAAGTTTAGGGTTATTCAGAAGAATATTATAACAAAAGGATAAAAAGTTTTTTGAGTATGTACCAAACATTTACCATAATAGAGGAAGGAAAAGAAATTATCTAGAAATAGTTTAATATTTATACATATTATATACTTAAATACTAACTTATCAGATGGTATCTGTGAATATTGATCAATTGGTATATACTGGTATTTAATAAAGGAGTACTGAGGTAAAAGAACATGCTAACTATCAATTAATTTATTTATAATCTAAGCAGTTTATTTTAAGTAGTGAATATACCAGTATTGTTTTATATAAGCTAAGTATGAATTTATACAGGTACAAAAATTAGATTTATTATACATAAAGGCTATTATAAAATAATAAAAAACTAAAATAATCAGGTAGGGCAGAACACCATAGAAAAGGAATTAAATAGCTTAATCACTAAAAACATGTATACCTTATTAACATCAAAAGAGAAGATTTATAGAAAATGTATAACAATTCAAAGTATACTAAACTAAAAATTATATATATAGGCATAGGAGTGGCTGTGTGGTAAGTAGCTTGCTAACCAACCACATGGTTCCAGGTTCAGTCCCACTGCCTGGCACCTTGGGCAAGTGTCTTCTACTATAGCCTCGGGCCGACCAAAGCCTTGTGAGTGGATTTGGTAGATGGAAATTGAAAGAAGCCCGTCATATATATATATATATATATGTATGTGCATGTGTATGTTTGTGTGTCTGTGTTTGTCCCCCCAACATCGCTTGACAACATCGCTGGTGTGTTTAGGTCCCCGTAACTTAGTGGTTCAGCAAAAGAGACCGATAGAATAAGTACTAGGCTTACAAAGAATAAGTCCTGATGAAGTATATATACAACTCAGTAACATCAATCGAGAAGATTTATAGAAAATGTATAATAATTCAAGTATTTAAAACTAAAAATTGTTTATTTACATATTTAGCTTGTATCTATAATGATTGATACCCTGTCTTAACTAAAGTAATATTGATGTTGTAGGACATGCTAATTATACACTGATTTTATACTAAGGGGTATATTATAGGTTTTAAATCACAAGATCAATAAAGTGCTACTTTCTAAAATATTTAAAGGTGCGGGTGACACTATGTGCACATGATACCCTAAGGTCTAATCGATTATTAATCATGTTGCCTTTAATGTGTCCATCTGTTTTAATTTAATTAAATTATATGTCTTTATGCAGCTGAGGACTGCTCTGCATTTAAATTGATGTAATGGTTGCATTGTTCAATTAAATGGAATTGCTTGAAATGATCGTACTGCATTACCTCTGGATATTTTGTTGCTTATTTTGATTTATATTTTCCTCTTTCAGATATATCTTCAATGTTTTATCAGTGTTGGTACTCTTAGGTTTACTAAATGGTTTATGGTTTTTACCTGTACTTCTCTCTGTGATCGGTCCACCTGGTGAGGTAAGCTTGCAAAGAGCAATGGCTCTGCTTATTTTTTACTCCCCCAATGTGCTTCCTTACTTTCATTCCCTTCCACTTTTCATTTGTAATGGATCCAAGTTAGTCTGGTAAAATTGAATCATGGGACTTGGAGAGGTATGGCCTGTTTTTCACTGAGCAGCCTGCAGTAGAAAAGAATCTAAAATACTTTGTCTAGGAGACTATACTACAATATAATTACTGTTTTAAAGTTTGAACTCTCAATCTTACAGTTACTAATTCAGTCAGTAACTTCCATTTTTATATTTACCACATGTTATCAGTAACTTGAATTTGTCTAGATTTATCATAATAGATCTTTTTACTTTTTATTTATTTATTTATTTTCAAAATGACTGAACCACTAGCCACGGGGTTAGTCTCCGTCAACAACTAATTAGAGCCACTGTGTGTAGTAGTGACTCCAAGCAAGACTGGAAATTCATCTCTCATCCTCTCATCAGCCCTATTGTAGCTTACCCATCAGGCACCATACTAACCACCATGTTCAGTCCTTCTTCCTCAAAGCATTAAGGCTCTGGAATTCTTTGCAGATGTGTTAATATATAAATAGTTAAACTAGATGTCTGTATCGATCCCATCTCACCAGCCTTGAAAGGATTGTGATGACCAAGGGCACTACTCCCCCCACACACACCTTTTGAGTTGTTAACATCAGGAAAATCATCAAGGTTTAATAGACACTAGCCCACTTATATGCAAGCATGAAAAAAAATGAATTTAAAACAAGATAACCATATTAGTATTAATTGTTTTGACTTTAATGTTGCTGTGTTTATTTTGTTTTTTTTAACTAATGACTGTTTTTTTCTGCTTTACTCAAAGATTGTACCCAAAGATAATGGTGATATGATTGAGCCTCCTACTCCAGAACCTTCACCAAGGCCAAGAGAAAGACCTATCAAATCAGTGAGCCGGCATATATATCCTCGAATGCCTTCAGATATTTCACTGAGCACCATAACAGAAGAACCTACGCAGTACTCCTCACATGAAATCATTGTACAGCCAGAAGTGGTTGTTGAAACTACCACCATTCCTATCACCACATCGTCAACACAGACCAAAAAAGACTTTTGTGATAATGTAAGTACCCCTTCCTCTACACATATCTTTACATATTGTTATATGATTCCTTGATTTTCTCCTGAACAATGATTATAAAACTAGAGGTAATAGTAACCCCTCTGTATCAAAATGTTATTGTGCCAATGTAAGTGCTCACACTTTTACCAGGTAAGGCGAGGTTTTGTGCCATGGAAGGTAGTAAGTGTAGGGTAGTAGAATACCAGTCAAAATGCCTTGTGGTAATTATTTACTTCCCATTATTATGTTCTTTTGTGGGGTTTTTTAGTACAAATCCTGTCAAAGTTGACTCTGCTTTTCATTTTCTGAGATCAATAAAATAAGTACTGGCCATTTACTTGACTCAATTTAGTCAATATTTCCTTTCATAATGACTTGAGGGCTTATGCCTATCTTAGAAAATAAAAATATTATATCAAGAAGTCAGAGGAATGGCAAAAATCACTAAAGCATCGAACAGAATACCTTGTGATGCTTAGTTTCGTCACTTTACATTCTGAATCCAAATAAACACCAAAATAAACTCAATAAAATAAATACCAGTCGAACACTAGGAACCATTTGAGTGAGTGTAACCCTCTTCCGAAGTCTATAGCTTTGTGTTTGGTTGGTGGATTGACAGAATTATGAGAGTATCAGCCAATATGCCTTATGGTAATTTATTATTGCCTTCTAGATTTTGAGTTCAAATTCTACTGAGGTCAGTTTTGCTTTTCATCCTTCTGGGTTGACAATAAAGTACTAGTCAAGCACAAGAGTTGATCTAATTGTTTATTTCCCCTCTCCAAATTTCAAGCTTTGTACCTTGAGTAGAATAAATTATTATTATTATTATTATTATTATTATTAATTCTACTTTCAGAATTTCTCTTATGAAACACCCCAAGCCCCCACCAAACATATAACCAGAGTAAAAGCCACAGCTACAGTCAAAGTTGAAGTGCACACACCTTTACCAGGTAAGGAAAGATTTCATAGAACATTCTTTTTCACCAGCTCTTATTGTAAGAATGTCTTAATATATTAAGGCTTCACCATTTCACCAATATGATATAATTCTTTCAATTATTCATTCCAGGTGCTGTGGAGCAAGAACACAGTTACAAAAGCAAAAGACGGAAGCTTAAAGAACAAGATAGTTCAGATTCAGACGGCAGTAAATAGCAAAATAAAAAGAATTATTTAACATAAGTAAGTTGAAGAAGTCTTTTATGAAACAATACAACTGAAGACGTAATCAATCAACATCATAATCTAGATTATTACCCATCTTTAGAGTATTCAATTATTCATTCTTTTACACCACTTTTTTCCATACTGGTATGAGTTGGTCACTGTAACAAAATTTTAATTTTTTGTTTTAGGCTTTGATCAGTGTTATTTCTTATTTGCTTCTGTCTAGAAATCAAAAGGAATGACTACTGTTCTGTTAATATATTAAGAAGTAAATATTGTAAATTACTCATCTCTAACAACAAAGGAATTAACAGTATGAATATGTGTGTGTGTATGTATGTATATATATATAT
>NC_068987.1:74822977-74828785 GCF_001194135.2 Octopus bimaculoides
ATATATATATATATATATATATATATATATATATATATATATAATCATTTACACGTTTTATTAGCTCTTAGTGCAGACCCAACGCTATAAACAAGCTAGATGATGAAAATCGAAGATCAAAACGATCGTTACGTAATGTATATGTATTCCAAGCCCACCCTCTGCATCCTATCAAAAGTGTCAAGTGTTGGTGGCTGTATATGATGAGCAGTTGGAGTTGCGTCCCTTCACTGTGATTCATTTCCCTTCAATTGTGAAACCTACATTATTCTGCTTTGTTTTATATTTTCTGTTAATTCTAATTTTTTATGAGTTGAAGAGTTGAAATAAATGTGAAGGAATTAATAGGAGCCAAGTTTGAATCCTCATTAAAGTTTTGGACAGTATCATCATCATCATCGTTTAACATCTGTTTTCCATGTTGGCATAAGTTGGATGGTATGACATAGCTAGGCAGCCAGGAGCTTTCCAGACTCCAATTGTCTGTTGTGGCATGGTTTCTATGGCTGGTTGCTCTTCCTAACACCAACCACTTAACAGTGTGCTGGGTGCTTTTTATGGCCCACCAGCATGGATGCTTTGTATGTGGCACTGGTACTTGAAAGGACAAGCATGTATGTATGGAAGACAATTTTACTGAGCTTGACACATCTTTTCAAGTACAGCAAATTGCCATGCCTTCCAGTCCCTAGTCATTTCCTCAGTTAGGTCCAGTATCTGAAGATTCTTTCTCACCACTTCATCCCACGTCTTCCTGGGTCTACAGCTTTAGCAAATGGTGTGGCGGCTGAAATAAATGTAAAACAAACAGGAAAAGAATTTTTCAATGACTTTAAATTCTTGTTACTAATTAATTTATTCAGTGATATTTTTTTTTTTTTTTTTTTTTTTTTTTTTTGTTATCTTTTCAGAAATATTCATGCAAAATATCATCCTTACCAACCAGATTATTGAACTTCAATTTCTGACTACTGCCATCAACCCTCTCATCCCTGTTATTTAACTTTATCAACCATCACAGAGATTTAACTTCTGCTTAGAGCTGTTTACCAGTCATGTGATAATGACCAAGACCTTCTTGGGCAAAATGGTCAGCATACGGTGGAAGGCACTTATCCTTTGTGCAAGATAGGTTGGAATGTGCATTGAGAAAGGCCAACACATTCAATCTTCAGATGAAGAACTGGGATTGGAGTATTCAACAAAAGTAAAATAAATTCTGGTGGAAGTGTAGTGTTCGATAATAGAACAGCCACTGATAGTGGAGTGTTCAGCAAGGGTACAGCCACAGGTGGTGGGTTATTCGACAACAACGCAGGTAGCAGAGGAGTATTCCCATTGAACAGACAATAGTGGTATGTTCTCCTATCATATACACTCTACAATTGGAGTGTTTCAATAAAAGCATACAGACACCATTTGTGAGTGGACTACTACCCACAGTACAGAGAATGAAAATATATGACAACAATGCAGACATTGCTGGAGGGTTATTATAAGACTAAACTACAGACATTGATGGTGTTAAGGGCATCTGTACAACAAGTAATGCACTGTAAATTCATAGTTTGTATCTTCCTTAACAACAACCACAACAAAATTGGTGCAGTATATCATTGTCATTATCAATATCATTCTCATCCTCATAGTCATTAAAATCATCATCATCATCATCATCATCATATTCTTACCTCTATGAAAAGTCACATAAAAGAACTTACTACGAATGAAACAATTCAAACAACCAATACATGTTGTGGCCTTAAGGCAGAAAGGAACTTCTTTCCAAAACCAAACAATATGACAACAATTTAAAACTGTGCACCACACAGCATCACATTGCACTTTATTGTTATGGGCCACTGGAATTATACAGTGCATTAAAATGCAATCACTATACTTCTACAATATGCTTTAAAGACATCACTATACTATGCAGTGATACAGACATACAACACAACTATAAAATAATGTTACAGTTCATCTCACCACATCATACTACACTATGTGACACTCACCAAACTACATTCATTACAAATTATACTACAGTATCCGAAGCTGTCAAACCTCAATATTTCAACTTCGATTTCACTAATCTACAACAATAAAAACAACTGCAACATCATGTTCCAGAAAGTACCATTGTTCTGCATATAAGAAAAATATCAGATATAGCAGTGCAATATTCGTTGTTGGGTTTCATCTACTAATTTTACCATTATTTATCATCATTCTGGAGAAGATGTAGTAGCAACTGCAAAGCTTTATTTTCATGAGAATTCAACTCTCAAACAATTTCAGGCATTGCAATGCACATGTAAACAATTTCCTTGCTTTTATTTGCCTGTTTAAAGAATTTGTATTTATCAATTCCTTCTGAATTTAATTCTTTTATTTTTTTCCCCCCCACCTCCCTAAGACTGAAGAATAAAAGCAATATTTATTTAAAAAATTATTTTCAACAAACCTTAAAATGGGATGGAGGGAAAGAATTATAGTTGTTCTTTTGTTAATGGGTGGAATAATTTAGATTCTTACTGCAACACTAGACAGATTGCATATGTGTGGTGCTCAAAAGACTTCCTGCTTTCACCTGTCTCACTGCAGTGCAGTTAGCTACAAGGCAACAACATTGCTGCAATTAGCAACTGTTTGCTGCTCTTCTATGTATATATTTATTTATTTGCATCTTGATTTTCTTTGTTTCTTTCGTATGAAATACTGGCTCAACAGTGCGTCTGTTGAAGGGCAAAAGTCAGAAACCGGGGCAGGGGTAGCTGTAAACTCTGACGTTAAGAATGGGGTAACTCAGCTGGTCAGTGACTATAATAATGAACAAAAAGTCCTTTTTAACTAAATATTTGACACTGTCTCTGTGTCACATTTTCTTCGTCATTTCATGTTACCAAAAGGTTGTTTCTGTTGTGTCTTGTTGGCCATGTTGAGGACGATCATGGGGGCTAGCTGAAAGCTGCTTTCTTGCAGATGTTTGATTATCCAGGATGCCAAATAAAACAATGGGTCCAGCTTTGTTCAGATCACTTACATGCACACTCTTGCCCCTCAGATTAGGAGTGGTGCTGATTGGTGAAAATGTTATTGTTTAGCACCAGGTCAGCTCCAGTTGAGCAGACCTACAAGTAAACATGTTCTAGCTGTGACTATTTGGCTTTTCACCTCTTTGTGGTGGTGGAATGATTGGGTATAGTGTATCTAGGACTACATTATCCAATGCATCCATTATTTTTAAGCCACAGGGATGTAATTTAAGAGAAACATCTGACTGGAATTTGTTGCAGGTTTAGCAATTATATAGAGTCATTCTCCCTCTCTTGTTGGCTTGTCTTATTGTAAGAGTATTGGCATAATTACATTAGAATATTAATTCAATTCAATAGAATAGATGCAATTCTTTAAGAATTTGTTTTAAATTTTTCAAGTCCCTTAAGGTGGAGGTATTTACAAAGTATTTGATACACAAAAAGTGCACCTCATCCATGCTTCTTTATTATTTTATATTTTAAACTTTATTTTTCTGCTGTTGCAGTTGCACTGAGGTTTAATGACAGACTAAGATAAACACATATGCAGGCAATTTTTTTTTTTTCTGGGGATTGCATTTGTGTATGCGTGTACATAGTGCACATACACACACACTCACAACATATATATGCACATGCACTCTTACAAACACACCCTATATATATATATAAAACATAAAGTTAAAGTCTGGTGATAGAGTGACCAATGGTTTCGTATCCACGAAGGCTACAGCCGATAGCTTTCGTGGATACGAAACCATTGGTCACTCTATCACCAGACTTAAACTTTGTTTAATACTTACTGCTCTATTCTTTAGAGTGTGTTTCTTTTTCTGATATGTGTTATATTGACAAATATATATATATGTGTGTGTGTGTGTGTGTATATATATATATATATATATATATATATATATATATATACACACACACACACATTTATACATATATGTATATATATATGTATGTGTATGCATCTATATACTTACACACAATATATGTGCTTGGGTATCTGTATAGCTATATATATAAATATTTGGGTGTGTGTGTATGTGGATGTATTATATATTTATAAATATGTACATACATATATGTATCTATAAACACACACACGCACATATCATAAAACTGATATACAATATTGTCATAGATACACACGCAAATACATTGCAGTCATTCATGTATCAATAAACACACATTTATATATGTAAGTGTGTATATAAATTTAAAGATTATTTTTTTATGAATTAAATAGAAAACCATTTTTTTCTGTTTTCTACGGGTATATCATTACATCATCATTTTTGTTAATATTTTATTGATAACCATCATTAATACACATACACATGTGTACTTTATATATGTGTGTGTGTGTATATATATATATATACACACACATGTACACACACACACATATATATAGACTTACACATGTGTTACATATATATGTAGCTTACATGTGTATGTGTGTGTGTGTATATATATATATATATATATATATATATATATATATATATATATATATACATACATACATATATGCATATGTGTGTGTATATACTGGTATATAGTTACCATATTTGGAAGGATTGATCATCGCAGGATTTGTCCTTCTGTTAGGAAGCAAGCTGTCTGCAATGATTGTGTTCCCTGTATAGTGACCATAGTTGTCGAATGTATTGAACAATCTATTTATTTATCTGTAAATATTATAAATATATAAATGATATATTAAAAAAACGAAAATATAAAACATCAAAATTTCTGGAAAATAATGAAAGAAAATGTGAAAATGAAATAAAGATTGTTAAAGAAATAAACTGTCTTTGTTGTTTTTTAAAAATTTATTTCATTTTAAATCTGCTGTTCTTTGCTATTAAAGTTGGGAAGGTATGTTCCAGTACAGTACCTCACGATATTCTGCTGTCCTTTATTGTTGCTTTTTTTTATTTGGCATCCTGAATTCTGATCTCACTATTTGCTCAATACATTTTTTTCTGGTTTTACCACTTGCATCATTTTTCAACCAAATATCCTTCAAATGTTTTTTACATATCCTTCAAAATATATTTTATCCCATCTTTCTATGTACCCTTCCTTGCTTGCATACATGCCATGTGTAAAACTACATCTAGTTGCTTCAAAGTACTGAAACAATGTATTCATATAATGTATCTTCCATTACCCTTAAACATTGCACTCCAGAACCAGCCACTCACTATACTTACTAAACTCTCAATTTCTCTCTACAGATATATGCTCTAATCTTCAAAAACACATTGCAGTGTATCCCATTCTGAAGAAAGGGAATTTCTTTGGCTCTGCCAAGCATCATCCTATTGCACTCAATATTTCTAAGGTGAACATTAGAAGCATCAGTTGTGGTGTGCAAGAGAGACGATTGCGCTGGTATGGACATGTGGTGAGAATGGATGAGGATAGCTGCGTGAAAAAGTGCCACAGTTGAGGGAACCCGTGGAAGAGGTAGGCCCAGGAAGACCTGGGCTGAGGTGGTGAGGCAAGACCTTCGTACATTGGGCCTCACCGAGGCGATGACTACTGACCGAGACCTTTGGAAATGTGCTGTGCGTGAGAAGACCCGGCAAGCCAAGTAAGATCGTTGCCAGTGCCCCTGGACTGGCTCTTGTGCGGGTGGCACATGAGATGCACCATTTTGAGCGTGGCCATTGCCAGTACCGCCTGACTGGCTCCCGTAGGATTTTCGAGTGAGATCGTTGCCAGTGCGGGTGGCACATAAAAGACACCA
>NC_068987.1:74828981-74838488 GCF_001194135.2 Octopus bimaculoides
AAATCGTCCAGCCCATGCTAGCATGGAAAGCGGACGTTAAACGATGATGATGATGATGATGATGATAAGGTGGTGAACAGGCAGAATTGTTAGCATGCTGGGTGAAATACTTAGCAGTATTTCATCTGCCATTATCTTCTGAGTTCAAATTCTGCCGAGGTTGATTTTGCTTTTCATTTTTTCAGGGTTGATTAAATAAGTACCAGTTACGCACTGGGGTCGATGTAATCGACTTAATCCCTTTGTCTGTCCTTGTTTGCCCCCTCTGGTATACTTGTTAGCCTACCAACCAAATGCTTTAGAATAAGTACCAGTTGAGTACTTTGTGGGGGGGATATAATAAATTTATCCCCTCCCCCACAAATTCCTGGCTTTCTGCCAAAATTTAAAACCAATATTTCTAAAGTACTAGTGACAGCCATTAACTGCAATGTTGTTCAACAACTGGAATCTTTCTCACTAGTGAACACCAGCACAGGTTCCATAAAGCTAAATCCATCGGTGACCTACTCTCATTTGTCAACCACCAGTGAGCTCTCACCTTTGAGAAATTTAGTGAATGCAATGTTTTTGCCTTCGATATCAGCAAAGACTTTCAACCATATGTCATAATTAAAATACGTGCTTCATTGTGTCTCATCTCATGGATCAGTAGCTTCTTATCAGATTGGGTGCTTGCTATTCCTTAATCAACTCTGGCATGCTCTGGTATTCAGTTTTATCCCCCACTTTTTTTTCTTCTCGACATCAGTGACCTACTTACTGTTACTTCCTATTATACTTTTATCCTTCATTCTCCCTCAACCTTCTCCATCCATGCAACATTTACATACAAGCTAAACATCACAATATTCCTTGAACAGTGACCTCAAAGCATCCTCCAATAGTGCTGTATCAATTTTGTTTCTTTTAACAAGGAAACGCAAACACTATTCATATCATGAGAACATTATTGTACCACACACTCTTTAAACACATGCAGCATGCAACTAAAGCGTTCACGATCACTTCAAATGTTAGGCCTCACTATCTCTTAAGGGTTTCTCCTGATGAAAGCACATCTTTAACTGAGCTAGGACTACATTGCAGTGACAAGCCCTTTTCTTCAGAGCTAAGAGATACTTCATCCCCCAGGTGAGTTCCATAATGAACTATTTTTTGTTCCCATATCTGGAAACATCCTAGACTGTATCTAGAAAACAGCCATCTAGCTGATGGCCAATAGACACAAGCCCAGAGGTGTACTGTCTGCTCCCTGTCTAACTTTGACCCCTGCTTCTGAGAACTGACTGGTCTCACGGCACATTTACTGAAGCATTCCTAACCCACTCATCTCTCTCCTCATCACCCTTGTCGTATCCATCTCCCCAGGCCCTGCTCTAACTATATCCAATCCTTCATTGTCACTACCTACTGGAACTCCCACCTTGCTCGTGTCTTTGCTGTAGATGTTGAATAGCAATAGCCCAAGAGGAACATAAATGGCATGAATCCCACCAGCTCCAGAATGCTTGTAAGCAGCCTCTTTCTCTAGACCCAACAAATAAAAAAAATAAAACACTTGTCCATACCAGTTCAGTTTTCCCTCTTATACATTACAGCTGTTTTACAAAGCACTTTTTTTGTCTCAGCACACTTGTACTCCATCATTCATACATAATGACATTACTGATATTACACATCCAATGGAATATACTCAATTCGCTAGACATTTTTCTATTTTTCATTTTATGGCCGCAGACCATTTACCTATGAATTGATTTGATTGTCCAACATCCACTTGCATAAATGGAGATGAGCTGCTAGATATTATTCGGCGCCAACTCTCCTTCAAGTAACATCCTATGTCTTAAATTCAGTTCTTGACACAGTACATCTGAACAAATGAATATCTTTGATCAAGGCTGAATTGGGACCACACATTAACAATAGTTTTAAAGATTTTTCAGTATGTGAAAATTTATATTTTTTTCACAAGCTTGTCATGTCAGAATTTGCAACCTTTTAAGTTCTCATCTCATCTTCTTCACCCATATATTCCTGGGAGGGTCATGGGTGGAGAGTCCTCAAGCATACCTTCTGTTGGGTTTTGTTAAAAGTAACCGTCTCCAGTTGATTTGGCTGAATCCCCAAGTGACAACAACCAAGCTTATGGATGTTATCCAACTTTCTTGTTTGCAGACTACCCCTGAGTCTCTTGCTGTGTTCAGCATTTCTTTTCTGGGTCATTCTTACCACAATGTCAGAGCTGTGAGCTCTCAACTCAGGTAAACGTAGTGGCTCTATTTGGAGCACCTCTCTGAACTCCGAGCTATGCACTCTATCAACTAATGTTACTTTAAAGAACCTTTGGAGGAACATCATTTTTTGCTTGTATTTGTCATTGATAAGGTCGTGAATAGTGACAAAAAGACTCGACAGAGTAAACTAACAATTGATTAATTGTTCAATCAACACATTAAACAGACCATTGAATAGTCAGTTGGTAAAATAAAGAAGTTTTATTGAACTATCCCTGTGGGATAGCAAGTCAACTGTCTGGAACTGTATAAAGGCACATGCACACTGTTGATGAGGGACAATGTGGCGTGCGCAGGCACTTTGTGAAGACAGTCCTAGAAGTCGTTGAGAAGAGATATTGTTTGTTCTGTACTGTTTCTGATCTAAATTTGTATTGTTATAAGTCCACATTATAAAGTGGCATACACAGTGAGTTCAAAGGACATAACAACGTCGACACGGCACAACAGTAGTGACAAGACATTCAAAGCTCACAGTGGACATTCTTAGCATGGAAGACCTATTAGTGTCCATGGTTCAGTTGTAACAGCAACAACAACAGAAACAGCAAGAACAGGTACAACGACAACAACAAAATCAACATTTGTTGGAATTATTGTTGCAGTCAAAAAACACTTCAGGTTCATTTTCAGCAGACACAGTTGCTAATTCAATTGAAAATTTCACATATAATCCATAAGGGATTATGTTTTCTGCATACTCCATAAGGTATGAAGGAATTTCCAAGGAAGAGTGTAAAAGCTGAATGGATGAAAAGAAGGTATGTCTTCTTTTAAGGAAATTATCACCAGCAGAACAAGAAATGTTTTGTAATTACATCTTGCTGAGAAATCCATCCGAAATTTGTTTCGAGAAAACAATTAAGCTATTATCTAAAATATTCAGTGAAAGAAGTTCACTATTTAATATTCGATGGGAGTGTTTGAATTTGAAATAAAAAAGAAATGGAAGATTTTGCCATGTATGCTGGAATTGTAAATAGAGAATGTGAAAAATTTTTTTAAAGCCTAGTACTTATTCTATTGGTCTCTTTTTGCCAAACAGCTAAGTTATAGGGATGTAAACACACCAACACTGGTTGTCAAGTGGTGATGGGGTTACAAACAGACACAAAGGCACACACACAGATATGTGTGTGTGTGTGTGTGTGTATGTATGTATGTACGTATATATATATATGTATATATATACTGGCCACCTTTATTATTTTTTATATATGTATACAATGGGCTTCTTTCAGTTTCCATCTACCAAATCCTCTTACAAGGCTTTGGTCAGCCTGAGGCTATAGTAGAAGACACCTGCCCAAGGACTGGACCTGGGACCATGTTGCTGGGAAGCAAACTTCTTACCATACAGCCACACCTGGGGTACCAAAATCTATTAATTGCTTAGGTCATCTATGGGTCTTTATCAATCCCTGGCTCTATGCAAACCAATTTTTACCTCTGAGAAGAAGTAGTCTATGTTATTCTGGCCTCTATTCTTTCACCTGTCCATATACATAAATTTATAAATCAAAATTGATTTTTAGCCCTCATCACCATCCGACCAAATAGTTGTTGTTTACTTTCATTTCAACTCTAATCAAGTAAACCTGTTGAAGACAACTCAGTTGTAACCATCCAATCCATTTAGAGTAAGGATGGGGAAACCCTAGCCTGCGGACGCAATTGTGCCTGCAAGCCCATTTTATTTCACCCACAGGCTGACATGCTCGTATACACAAAATATAGTAAATTTTTCAATTTTTCGACTTAAAATGGTTAGACTCAAACAGAAAATCGTCTGGTAATTGCCAGCAAATGTAAATTTTGTCTTCACTATAAAACACATATTGTGGCAATTGTTTCTGTTAATACCATTATGCAGAAAACAGAATCGAAAAAATTTTGTGCCCAAATTTGTGTTTTCATCTTCATTTATAGCATAGATAGTTTTCCCTCTGAAATGCTGCCTTTGCCCTCCAGGATGCATTGGTCAGCCTGAGGCTATAGTTGAAGACACTTGTCCAAAGTGCTATGCAGTGGGACTGAACTCAGAACTGTGTGGTTGGAAAGAATATCCATTTTCTTGAGGGAAAAAATCGGATCATGCGAATTTTCTTGGTCCTCTCCCCACCTCATAATCGTTTAGTACACATTATTTTACACCTATTGCACTTTTTCTTCTTTTTTTTTTTTTTGGTGGCAGGGTGTCGAAGTCATATTACTGGATCATGTAAATTATCCGAGTTTGCACCCCACCCATCCCCCGTCACAAAAATTAGGAAAAAAATAGTGTACTAGGTGTAAAATGATCTGTTGTAAATGAATATGAAGAAAAGAAATTGTGCCAATGAATGGGGAAGTGGTGAGAGGACTTGGAACATTCCCGATGTGAATTTACTGAGTCGTCTCTCCACTCCCCATTCGCCAGCATGCATTTTTTTTTCCATATTCATTTACTACATGTTGTTTTACACCTATTACACTTTTTTTTTTGCCCGGGTCAGAAACTGGAGGTTAACCCCCACCTTGAGACCCAACTCCACTCTAGCTGGAAAATATAGAATACCTCATAAGTAATATAAACGTCCTAAATTCAGTGGCAGCATTAATGAAGATGTTACACATTAATTTGATGTGTTAAACTTATCTTTATTAATGTATATCAAATTATGTATAGATATATACAAAATTTACACAGATATAAGAGTTAGAACTTGTGATCCATCCGTGGACCTTTCTCTTTGGAAATTTTTGCCTGCTGCACTAAGAAGTTTCCCCACCCCTGGACTACATTGTGTCCATCTTTCTCTTGTAGGGTACAATTAAAGAGAGATCTGGTTGTTATTACTGGCACATCAGATGACCAGGCAGACTTTCCTCAATATTGACTTTAGTAGTAGTAGTAGTAGTAGTAGTAGTAGTAGCTGTTCTTCTTCTTCTTCTTCTTCTTCTTCTTCTTCTTCTTCTTCTTCTTCTTCTTCTTCTTTTTCTTCTTTTTCTTCTTCTTCTTCTGCCCTTGATCGCTTGTAATCAAGTATGCCTATTTTACATAGCATTTCAGTGATCAACTAAGTCTTTGTTCTTATATAATGTATCTTGTACTACAGAACATATATCCTTACTTTATAAAGCAAGTGAGGTGTGATTTGAAAGAGATTTAATCTCTATTTCTAGCTAGTTCAGTAATCATATAAAGGTACCTTTGTTTGTTTGAGAAATAGAAGTTTTTAATGCAAGCTGTTGGCTATTCAAGAAATTTGTGTTACATCTTGCTAGGATAGGAAATAACAATAGTAATCCATTAAATATTCTGAAATCCAGACATAATATAAGAATGTGAAAATACAAAGGAAAAAAATACAAAAAAAGAAAAAGAGAAAGGAAATGAATGCTCAAATTTTGCTTACCACAAAAATTTCTAGAAAATCATTGTAATATTGTAAACAATAACGACATTGAGGTAATGGTAGTTATGTAATGGACAAGAGAAAAGGTGGAAGTTTAAGGAGATAGAAGTTTCAATGAATGATGGATTTAACACACCATGAACAGAAAGGTAAGGTGTAACATTGACATGAGTTTTGCAAACATTTGATGTCACCAAACATTATGTAGGAGGAATGTTTGAATGACCTGTTTTTTTTTTTTACCTTTTTATTTCTTCTTTATAAAGCAAAATGAAATAACATTATGCTACAGAAACAAAATTTCTTGTCGAGCAAGAAAAAAAAATTTGAACTGATCTAATTTTATACACATAGGTGTGTCTCCATGTTTAAGAAGCTGGCTTCCCAACTATATGGTTTCAGGTATAGTCCCACTTCATGGCTCTTCGGGTAAGTAGCCCCAGGGTGAACAAAGCCTTGTGAGTGGATTTAATCAGCAGAAACTGAAAGAAGCCCACTGTGTGTGTGTGTGTATATATATACATATATATAATTATAATAAAATATATATAAAATATGGGAAGAGGTTGGTTGCTCTTGCAGAGTGTATAATGACTGTCCAGTGGGAGGCCAATGCAAGGCCAAGGAAGTCATCTATGAAGCTGTGGTGACACCCAAGTGATGCAACCACAGTAATAGCAGCAACAGATCATCCAACAATATCAGAGGCCATGACAGCAGCAGAAACACCAGCACTGACACATATGGCCCCAGTGCAAGCATTACAGCCAGAGAAAATGCCAACACCATTACACCAGGGAATCTACCGACTCCACACTCAACATTACCATTGACAGTATCCACATCACTGGCAACAATAGTACCAATCCTTATGACCAGGGACGACTACAACAATAACAACCACAGTGACTGCAGCCACAGCCATATTGCCAGACTCACACATCATAATGATAGCAGCACTGATGGTAGGCCCCAACAACACCAGTGGCAACAACAACATTCCCAGGCCTGGAGCCAATCAGAGACACACCAGTAACGTGAACCTATCAACACCCAAGCCTGGAAATACATTGGATTAGCCAGTACAGCATTCAAGTGATGCTTGTACAGTCACAGGTCCTCTTTCATGGTCTCAGAAAGATGATTCATCACATCCCTGGCCAGCCATGTGTGGCACCTCAAAGATCAAGGGACTCCATACAATTTTAAGTGGAAGATCTTAGAATGGTTGGAGCAGATACTGCAAGCTCTGCATAGCTGAGTAAGCTAGGATACTTAAAAACTCCCTGAGACTTGGAGACCTGGATCGCTGAATACTTGCCAAGAAATCTTCACACCAAGCATCCATTTCAAGTACTACCTGCTGCAAACATAGAATTCCCCATTTGCTAGCTAAGACAGGAAGAGTCCTTACGATCCATCAGCGGGCTAAAGGATAGATCCCTTATTCTCCATCTCCAAACAGCTGGTCTAGGGAGGATAACCCATCCTCACTATCGCTGGACCTTTTATTCTCTAATGACCTTTTGACCATTGACCATAAAAACTTTCCACCTCTGAGAGGTGAAGAGTTAAATTTGCTGTAATTTAGCCCCAGAAAACATCATCTCCAGTTGGCTATACGACACGATCTGTGTCCTTATATTTTCAAACAAGGGAATCTAGCACCCCTACTCAGCTCAAAACAATATCTGTGTATCGCTATTTCCGGGTTATTTTCTTTCATCAGCACAGAATAATTGTTCGGCTAGAGGTGGCACTGCCAAATTCCCATTCGAAATATATAGTTTACAAAATGACAACTAGTCATTGATCTATAAATTAGAAAATTACTATTTCCAAATCTCACGAGACATATTCAGCAACAGTACTTTACTGGGAATCGAAACCACGATCCTATGACCGCGATACTGCTGCCCTAACCACTGGGCCATTGCACCTCCACGTATATATGTATGTATGTCATTATTCAGTTTATTTCAAGATTTCTTGCCAATAGAGAAAAATCCAGTTTCTAACCTAGATCCAAGATTACTTCATTGAAATTTCATGCTTGTATATATGTATGTATGTATGTATGTATGTATGTATGTATGTATGCATGTATGTATGTATGTATGTATGTATGCATGAGTGTAGTTATATTGAGTCTGCTTGTTTCGACAATGCATAATTGTTGTAATTGAAAGTCATTCATTTTCAATACTCTGCAGAAACATGTCTAGCTGCAGAGAAATATGAACTTGCTTAGAAACAGGTGGGAGTTAGCAACAGGATGGACATGCAGATGTATAAAATATGTCTCAATAAACTCCATTTGACTCATTGAAAATTGGAAAAGTGGACATTAAAAAACAACTTCGATGATGATGATTGCTTAATATTACATACAGCCACAGTTATTAATAATCACTCAGGGTGCAGAATATTTCCCATATAATTCTAATTGTCCCTATATATCATGTCATTATCATTTGATTACATTAATTTAAGTTTTACAATATTTCAGTGGCTATCATAGCGCTCGTACATAGTCTGTCCTTAATTCCCAAAATTAATACATTCTTTTCAAATAATTAGCAATGCATCCAATATTATGGAATTGTACATGGGAAACAGAATTGATTATCCTTAAGAAAAATATTTTTATTTATTTGTTTATTTATTTATCTATTTTGCTTTTAAAACTTTGATACTAACTATAATGCAAATATTTAATGTCTAAAATATTAATTTCAGTTTTGCAATAATACAAGGATGCAAGGCTATCATAGCCTTCTTATATAATCTATGTCTTCCTCCACAATTTTAATATGTTCTTTTTGGATAATCAACAAGACATTCAATGTTATAAAATTTTCAAATAAAAAAATTCAGCTCCAATTAAATGTGCTGCCCATCCTGTAATGTGTACTAATGATATACAATACTTTTGATATTACATTTCTATTTTACTTATGTGGTCCTTCTAATAGTCACAGCTATTACAAATGAGATAATCATGTCTCCATATGATTATCTCCCTTGAAATAATTTAAAGCTGGATTAGAAATTTGAAATTGAAATTAATGAATTGTAAGGAAAAAGATGCATAAGTTTCGCATATTTAATTTTTGTTTTTGTTTACCTATTACAAAGTTCTTAGAATTTCTAGTCAATGGTTATTATGTAAACACTATTTCATTCTTCTTATAAATCATCAGCATGGCATAACCTGTGACTTATTAATTAAACATTTTATGAAATGGGCATTTGGAAATAATTACAGTCTGAAGGAAATTCATGAAATGTGATTTTCATTATTTCTTCCTAATATTCAATCATTAGGAGATTCATTCCACTGAAAATGGACACAAAAACTCTTCGCCTCTCAAGTAAACTGAATATAAAAATATCCAGTATAAGAGGAGAGAATAAAATAATTGTCGAAGTGATAAAGCATTCACAGTTATATTAAGTGATCAGTCATCAATGACACAGACAAAATTATAAATTCATTGAATTCCTACAGTTATTACCTAAACCATGGCAAGTTAGTCAAGAACTATAACAAACTTGAAAGCAGCAACCACTGTTGCTGTTGTTTGCTGCTGCTACTGCTACTGCCGAAAAAAATTAAAGGAATCCCAACCTAGAGATTGAATGATCAACTTATTGCATTCTGTCAATGGTGTTGCTTTGTATGACTGGTAATGACCTTCATTTGTCAAGCTTTCATATGTTAATGACCTAGAACACCTGTATCAGTAACCTAGTTACGCTGGTTGTAAATAGGTTATATTATGAGGTAGAGTCCATTTATATATATA
>NC_068987.1:74838533-74853944 GCF_001194135.2 Octopus bimaculoides
ATGCAGGGCAGGGAATCAGTATGTTGGAGAAGCAGGTTACTGTCAATCCCTATATATATACATATATATATATATATATATATATATATATATGTATGTATGTATGTATATATGTATGTTACAATTACGAAAGCACTATAAAATTGATATTTCTAGTCAATGGTGATTATGTAATCTTGTTATAATGTGTTTCCTTGTCCACTTGTATGTTACTACTTTTATGTCCACTACTGACTGACTTGGACTGCCACACAATTGACTTGTCATGTGGGGAGGGGTGTACCAATTTTTCACTACAACATCTTCCCTTTTAGTTTTTTTTTTCTTTGTGAAGTAAGTAATTTTATTTTACTTTATTCACCCCTCCTCCTTTTTAGTATTCTTTCCTCAACTGAATATTTTTTCTTTTTGATGTTTATTTGTAGGAACTCTGTGGTTTTCCTTTTTCTTCCACTTGTACACGTGGGTTCAACAACCTGTAATGGTGTTGGTACCTGGAATGTGTCATACAACCATTCCATAGGTTCTTCCAATCTGTCTGGTTCATTTTCTATGAATCACTTCTTCAATTGGTTTCTGCTTTTTTCAATAACTTTTCTGCTTTTTACCCTGTACATCATTTTTCCTATGTACTTTGTAATTTCACCTTCTTCTCAGTACTGTTTTCTGCTGTCAATAGCATCCACAATGCATGAGCTATGGCCATCTTTACATTTGTGTAGGAGAATGACACCTACCCTGTACTCACTAGCATCTGTTGCCAGTATCATCTCCAACTTTAGATCGAAGTGTGTAAAGTGATATGTCTGAAGTTAAAACGCATTTTAACTCCTCAGATCCCTTCTGGCATTTTTCTGACCATAAACATGTGGATCTGTACACACTTAGTTTATTATTTTTTTCTTTTACATAAACCGTCAGTGCTGTCCAGTTTGAATGACCAGCATTTTCAATTTTGTCTAGACTTTCTAGCTCTTTATTCACGCGGTCTAACACGGCAAATGGCACATTCCGTTTGGGCCTAAAAACAGGAGTTGCCTTTTCTTTTATCACAATCCTTGCTTTTGTTTTAGTTATTTCATATCCATAAACACATACATACATAGATACATATATATATATGCATACATACATGTGTGTACATATCATTATCATGTAAAGTCCATTTCCCATACTGGCATAGATTTAATGATTTGACAGAAGCTGGCAAACCAGAAGGCTGCACCTAGCTCTACTGTATGCACCTAGCTCTACTGTATACACCTAGCTCTACTGTATACACCTAGCTCTACTGCCCTTCCTAACACCAGAGTATGCTGGGTGTTTTTATGTGGCACCAGTGAGATCACCAAGTAACTTGCAAGACAAGACCCTTCAACTGAATGGGGAGAAGTATTGGGGAAAATGGCTTTGTGCCATAAAATTGGCAAAGTTGTCAGAGTTTTGGACAGAATACCTAGCAGTGTCCCAGACCTTTGCAATCTGAGTTCAAATCTTGTCTAGACCAACATTGCCATTTATCATTTTAGTGTTGATAAATAAAGTATCATTCTTAGGCAGTGTTGGTGGTAGTGGCATAGCTAGAGTATGCACCACCCAGGGCAGCCCTTATGTTTGCTGCTCCCACACCTGCTGAGGACATGCATAAGCTTGCAAGGAATGAAGCCAGTATGCTCCGCTGGATGTGTAATGTCAGTGTGCATACTCGACAGAGTGTAAGTACCTTGAGAGAAAAGTTGGACCTAAGAAGCATCAGTTGTGGTCTGCAAGAGAGACAATTGTGCTGGTATGGTCATGTGGTGAGAATGGATGAAGATAGCTGTGTGAAAAAGTGTCACACCCTAGCAGTGGAGGGAACCTGTGGAAGAGGTAGGCCCAGGAAAACCTGGGTTGAGGTGGTGAGGCACGACCTTCAAATGTTAGGCCTCACCGAGGCAGAAATATGCAGTGCGTGAGAAGACCAGGCAAGCCAAGTGAGACCATAATCCGAGGCCTCTGCCAGGGGTGTAGCCAGTCCACTTATGCATACTTTTCCTTCATTGGACACTAAACTCTGCTTGCAAAGACCTGTTGAGCCAAGTGAAATCGAAATCGTGATTGAACCAAATTCGATGACTGGCACCTGTGCCAGTGGAGCGCTAAGAGCACCGTCAGAGTGTGATCATTGCCAGAGCAGCTGTCTGGCTTCTGTGCCAGTGGCACGTAAATAGTACCATTTGAGCGTGATCGTTACCAGCGTTGCCTTACTGCCACTTGTGCCGGTGGCATGTGAAAAAGCATTCGAGCGTGGTCATTGCCTAACTGGCCCTCATGCCGGTGGCACATAAAAGCACCCACTACACTCTCAGAGTGGTTGACCTTAGGAAGGGCATCCAGCTGTAGAAACTTTGCCAGATCAGATTAGAGCCTAGTGCAGCCATCTGGTTTGCCAATCCTCAGTCAAATCGTCCAACCCATGCTAGCATGGAAAGTGGACGTTAAATGATGATGATGATATATATATATATATATTTATATACACACACACACAACAGGCTTGATTCAGTTTCCATCTACTAAATCCACTCACAAAGCTTTGGTTGGCCCAAGGCTATATTAGAAGATACTTGCCCAAAGTGCCATGCAGTGGGACTGAACCTGGAACTATGCAGTTGGGAAGCAAGCTTCTTACCACACAGCCACACTTTCTGCATTTGAGTTCAAATCCCTCCTAGGACATTTATGCCTTTCATCCTTTCAGAGTTCATAAATCATGCATGAGTCCAAGGTGGTGGGTGAGTTGATGAAATGTCAAAGCACATACATTTCATGAATCCATCACTTTGGATTGACATGATTCATGAACTTTGAAAAGATGAAAAGCATAAATGTTCTAGGAGGGATTTGAACTCAAATGCAGAAAGCTTGACTATATATACCTTTACATACATGCGTGCGCACACGTGTAAAGGTGCGTAGGTATGCCCGTATGTATGTATATAAGTATGGATGGATATATTCGTGTGTATACATATAGATGATATTATTATACATAGGTATGTGTATGTTTAACCTTATTTCTGTATGTATATGACATGTGTAAATATGCATGTACGTATGCATGTGTGGGTGTGTGTATCCGTGTTTGTCATAGGCGGGAATATATAAAAATATATTTCTTATACATACAGATAATGAAAATGTAAGGATGTGATTGCTATATGGGGTTTGGTTGTAAAAATTCTCTAGGCCACTGCTGTCGCAAGTCAACCTGGCTAATAGTTCGTCAGGTAGATAGATAGTTATACAGGGTAGAGAAATAGGCTGACGAGTAGGTTTGCCGGCTGACAAACACAATACACCTGTGAAAATAAGGCTAACACTTGTTGATTATTGCCGTAGCGGCCATCCATAGCGAGAGTTGTTCTGTCAGTCAGCTCTAACGTCAGGTACGGCAGGTGAACAAAAACACCTAAAAAAAGAGAACGAAAAAAAAAACTTGATTAAATAAGTGAATACAAGAAAAATGGCGGACTCGGAGGAGTCGTTACAAGACAACGAGCTGTTTACACTGAAAAGTTTCCTGGACAATTTTGATCTTCCACAAACTGTACTTGTTGTGTCGCCAGGTAACTGCCAGACGACTCCTGCTGTCGAAGAAGGTCAGTGGCTGCGTTTGTATAAAACTGTTATCCCCAGAGTGTTGTTGACACCTTGTAAGGCAGACGATGACTGCGAGTGGGACACGCACTATGATCCGTCGGCCAAGACTCCGGTCACGGATCACGACACAATTGAAGTACCTATAGACTATCCAGCACGGTACGTTGTTCTTTCACCTCCACATGACGAACAGGAGCCGGACGCGATCTACGAGACGATAAATGATTTAATGAAGGTATCACCGCCATTATTTAAAGCGAACTGTTCGTCGTGCTTCTCGCAACAGAGTTTCATTGGAGAAATACAGAAAAATAATTTTGAGGCTGGAGATACATTCAAGTTTCTGAAAATCGTTCGCGATGGATATTTCGGGAAATATTTACAATGCCAACACCAAGACGGTCGTATTATGGAACTTCCATGGTCATGTAAGGGTGATTTTTCTTACGTCGTTGATTCGAATACCACTTACACTGTGGAACAACTTCTGGAAGCGAATCGCATGCCCAGGTATCTTTGGCAAGCTGATGAAATGGTTGATCACAGTGATTACCAAGACAGCATCATACGTGTGGGAGTTGATTCCCCCTCAAAAGTATTCACAGACGACCCATTTTTCAACGACGATTCGATCGACATGTCTGAATCACAATTCTCTAATCAACGGAATAGTTTTCGTTCTGCGAAATTATCTGGAAGGAATATTATTTATATGGACATTCCTGAGATGTTTGTCCAGGTTTATCACACTAGTGACCCTACTGATAGTGTTGACGCTGATCCCACACAGAATGGCGAATCAGACGTAAGGTGGCTCATTCCTCTTAGCTCTGACATGCTTGTTAAATGTATATCCGTTCCAGATTATGAACATCCCAAAAATTACAAAGCTCGTCGTACATTATGGGAAGTGGCATCGGAATATACTCGACCATTAATTTTCTTCCCAGTTCTAGCCCAAATTGTATCTTACCCCGACCTTCCTTCTGAATTCGTCGCTTATCTTAAACCAAAGTCACAAATAGTTCTTCGAAGAGTGGAACATATCGATAAAATTCTTGCGCGAACGGAAGACAGATTCTTCATAATTGGACCTAATCTTTATAAAAGTTTCTCTGCATTACCACGGAGATTTCGGAATGTCTCTGAATTAAGTATTTGCAAGGCTGGCTGTGAACTGCAGGTATTGGAAGATGTGGCCACTGACTTTCCGAAACCAATTAGTTTGAATAAAGGTGATATCATCCGAATTCCAAACTTCCAGACCGTTGTCTATAAATTCGGAGGTGGCGATTACAAAATGGAATGTAAAGTGTTAAGATGTGAGAAACTAAATTCTCGTGGAAAATACGAGAAACTGAAGATACCTGTGGATTTAGAAATTGATTTAATTGAAATGATTGCTAACGAAGATAGAGAAAGATGGTTCGTGTCCGAATTATTCTACCGTCGGCCAAAATTACCACTGGATGTAGAAGCCGGGGATTTCTACCCGACAGTAAATGCAAACACAGTGCTAACTTTAGAAAATTTTGTTCGAGACTCAGTTGTGGTTGTGTCTAACACTCAAGATAACCAAACAGAATCGGCATTTTCAAATCAAGTGTGTATTGAAATTCCTAGTCGATATAAAATGGTTCTAGATCTTAAACAGGATACTGTTATGCCAACTGATTTTACTTCTCCAATTGAACGGATAGCTTTGGATGCTGAAGAATTATTTGAGGAAACGTATTTTTATATGGAAACTTACCACCTCCGTTCTCAAAATACCGACTGTTTGGGAGAATCCATTCAACGCCAAATATCTATGAGGTATTGACATTGTTATTATTATTGTTATTCTAGATAAGTGGTTCTCAACTGGGGTCCACGTGGCCCTTGAGGGGCCATATAAGATTTTGTCGTTAAAATTTATGTGCAATTAATTTGTTATATACTTCTACAATACACTAAATATGTTATCAATTTTTTAAATACAATTCCTAATAATATTTAATTATAAAAATGTGTGATTTTTTTAAAGCATCAAATGTTTTTGAGGGTCAGTTCGAATGAAACAGGAATCAAATGGGTCCATAGGTAAAAAATGGTTGAGAAACACTGTTCTAGATTCAAATCCCATTAAATTTGTTAACTTTGTCTTTTAATCCTTATGAGATTATAATTATAATACTAATCAAGTACTATACCCATCTCCCAACTTATGTGGTCTTGTGTCAAGAAAGCATTACTAATGTTTGTTTATGCCATTTCGTGTGATATAAGTTTTGGGATCAACACACTTCCCCCTCTCAAAAAGTGGTGGCGGGAAAATGTATGGAAAAAAAAAAAAAGGAAATATTTAGATTGTTTTAATCACAAGGGCTAAGGCAATGCTGGAACATTATCTTGTATCAATGTTAAAAATCCTTCCTAATAATATTTTTAATAGTATTTTTGAGAGGTGCAAGATGCAAAGATGGATTAACTTGAGAAATAGTTCTTAAACTGTCAAATACCAGCCACCACCCCCGACAAAATAGTGATGAAATTCCACACCCTCACCCCACTCTTTATTGATGGAAAGACAAAATAGTTTGCATCCATGCAGTTCTTCCTTCACCATGGTCTCAAACAAACTGAAAAAGTGTAAAACCATCTTGATTTTATTAATCACGTCCTTTATGAGAAACACTGAAGGAGAGTGACTTTCACTTAAGAATGACTAAACTAAAGGGTTGTTCACATGTTAACTTGTATGCACCATAGCTACCTGACACCCACTACATCTACACAATTTTCCATACAGGTAACTGTCTTTTAGTTGTCTGCTCTTTTTTCTTTATTATCCATGTGTCGAGAACAATGCTATGTATTGTGTTATATCAATGGACAGTAACTCGTGAGACAGGAAGATACAGTGGAACCTCATAGGTGTTGATCTTGGGCAACTATATTAAAACATGCTAGGACCCTGGCTCCACAAGAACCATTATTAGCAGATATCAGAGACAAAACCACTATTGCTTAGCTACTGACAATAGCACTACCATACAAAGAGGACACAAGCATGGCTGGGTAGGTGGTGAAGGAACTTGCTTTGCAACCATGTGGTTTCAGGTTCAATCCTACTGTGTAGCATCATCAGTAAGTTTCTTCTACTATAGCCCCAGGCCGACCAATGCTTTGTGAATGAATTTGGTAGATGGAAACTGTGGAAATCCTTCAAATATATGTGTGTGACTTGTGTTTGTTCTCCACCATTGCTTGACAACTGGTGTTGGCTTATTTACAACAGCAGTTTGGTAAATATGACTGATAGAATAAGTAACAAGCTTAAAAATAAGTAGTGGTTATGGTTTAACTAAAACCCTTCAAGGCAGTGGCTGCCATCCAATGTGTGAAACAAGTAAAAAGAAAAGCCGTCTTTTACTATATTGCTGGACATCAATACATGCCTTGTTATGGAAATTGTGTTGCAGCTTATCAGGTTTGACTGAATGATTTGACTAAATGATTTGACTAAAATGATTTGACTAGTTGCACACAATGTCATACTGATGTTGATTATGCCTGAGGTTCACATTAACTCTTTTGATACCAAACTGCCTAAGGCTAGCCTTTAGTCGTGTGATACAAACCTTGCTTTTACAGTGATCAGAATCAAAATCTCCCATCAAAGTTTCATGCTGATTTATGTTCCAAACACCAACTTAATAATGACAAAGCTATTTTACTAAATTCTTCATTATTTTAAGAATTAATTGAAGCAAAGGCTGTATTATTCAAAAGCCTTTGAAGTTTGACACATTGATAGAGAAGTGATGAATTAGTTAAATCAATTAGAGCATAGGCTGCAAGGCTTCATGTTTAATAAAAAATACCTTATTTACTTAAGTTTTAACATCATCGCCTTTGAAATAGTCACCTTGCATAGCAATACAGAGGTTCCAGCATTCCTGTCATTTTGGAATCTGGTTTGGAAGTTGTTTTCTGTGAGTCAAGAGCCTTCTGTGATTTGCCCTGGGTCTTGACAACAGTGTTAAAACAGCAACCTTTGAGCTGCATTTTCATTTTGGGGAAGAGATAGAAGTTTGTAGGTGCTAAATCTGGTGAATAAGGTGGGTGCAGAAGCAATACCATGTTGTCTTTGGCAAGAAACTCACAAGTGAGGAGAAATCAGTGTTGGGGTGCATTGTCGTTGTGCAAAATCCAATTCTTTGCACTCCACAGATCTGGTTGCTTTTGCCAAATGTCCTCCATCAAACACTTCAAAATGTTACAGTAGAACTTCCAGTTGATGGTCTGGTCCTTGGAGACAAATTCTCTATACACAATACCATGTTTCTGGGGATGACACTCGTGGCAGGTCTTCCAGATTGCTCATCGTTTTCCTGGGATGTTCTTTCACTTTTGAAATGCCCATGTCACTTGAAAAAAAGATTTTGTATGACCCATTACCTCATCACCATAAGCTTGCCAAAGCATGTTCAATGTCTCTGTAGCAGACTTCCCAAGTTTAACACAAAATTTCATGTTGGCTCTTTCTGCCCATGACAAAATCACAAACTACATCATACACATGATCACATAAACACAAATTTCACAACTTGCGAAGTAAACAGGGATCTTACTCTGCACACTGCCTCATGAAGGTCACTGCTAGCTTTTGCTGTGCATGCAACCGTGTGCTGCCATCTGTTGGTGTGCTACAGAACTAACGTGGGAACTTTTTGATACCACTTCATACAGCTAGATTGCTAGAAAGAGAGGAAGATTACACATACATACAAGCATAACAAGATACACAAAACAGAGTTAGAGAGAGAGAGAGAGAGAGAGAGAGAGAAAACAAGTGAAACATTAGTACATCCGATGACAGCATTGAATCACCAACTCCAAATAGGTGGCACCAAAATGGTTGTGCTAAAAGACGGCTTGTTAGACATGGTTATCTTTGATAAAGAAAAACATCATGATAGTCATGTCCAAAATAGTTTTGATTATAATTTTGCTCAGTCAGAGCTAGCCTGGAGCTAAGCAACAACAGTAACTATCAACTTATAAAAAGTCTTTTATCTATTACCATATATATATATATATATACACACAATCAGTGTAAAAGACGACTTGGTGCATAGTTAGCAAGGTAGAATTTAGTCTGTCATCAACCATTATTCATATTTAACAATACAAAATTTAAGGTTTACATTTTACATCTGGAGTATACTCCCCACTGTCTCTCCTATTTTGATGGGTATTTTTTAAGACTACAAGGTGATCTTATACTCCAGCATGTATGTTATTTTCCATTGTTCTTTATTTAATCATTCTTGCCATACCTGTACTGCTTTGCAGTATTTGCTCTGATTCTATACTTTGCATGTTCCAAGGTCAATTTTACGTTTCATCCTTCTGGGGTTGGTAAAGTAAAAGTACTTATGAAGAATAGTTGATTAAATTAACTGGTCGATTTAATCAACTAATCTCTCACCCAAAATTCCTGGCTTTATGTCTAAATTAAAATTTATAATTATTACTGGTGGATAGGTATAATTAGTAAAGTGACAGATTAAACATTTTGTAGTATTAAGCTGTATACCTTTACATTGGACTTCAGATCCCACTGAAGTTGACTTTGCTTTTCAATTGAGTATATCCTTTCTCTCCCCAAATTTGATCCCTTTTGTTTCTGTTTGTAATCATTATTGTAATTGCTGTTGTTATTGTTGTCTACAGTACAAGATCTGTATGGAGACGAGATTTGAATATAGTACCACAGCTGTCCAACATGAGGAGATCTATATCAACATTCAGCGTCAATAAAGCAAGCAAATTGCGGAAAAGCTTTTCACGGATGCGCAAGAAAAAGCAATATCCATCACAGGGTCTTATAAGATCAGAGGTCAGGAGGGCTGAATCAGGTATGCTCCAAGATATTTAAAAAAAACACATTTTTATGTTATTATTTTCATTTAGAGTTCAAATCTCATTGAGGTCAATTTTGCATTTCTTCATTCCAGAGTCAATAAAATAAAATATAGTTAAGTAGTGAGGTTGAGTTAATTGACTATACTCTCTCACAAAATTTGCAATCTCAAACGCAGGCATGGCTGTGTGGTAAGTAGCTTGCTTACCAACCACATGGTTCCGGGTTCAATCCCACTGTGTGGCATCTTGGGCAAGTGTCTTCTACTATAGCCTCAGGTCTTGTGAGTGGATTTGGTAGATGGAAACTGAAAGAAGCCCGCATGTGTATGTGTGTTTGTGTGTCCATGTTTGTCCCCCACCATCACTTCACAATCGATGATGGTGTGTTTACGTCCCCGAAACTTAGTGATTCGACAAAAGAGAACAATAGAATAAGTACTAGGCTTACAAAGAATAAGTCCTGGAGTCGATTTGTTTGACTAAAGACGGTGCTCCAGCATGGCTACAGTCAGATGACTGAAACAAGTAATAGAATAAAAGAATATGGTTTAGAAATATTATTATTTAGGTTTTTGTGCAGTTGTTATTATATATAGGACTGATCTGACTATCAAACAAGGAAGGGAGTGTGGATGTCTTCTTGTGCCTGAGGGTATTGGCAAAGGGAGTTGTGTCATGAATGTAGTTTGAAAGGGTAGAGAACAAAGTTCTTACCCTCAAGCCAAGTACTACTTGAAGTTTGCAGAGGAAAGTAAAAGTTGAATGGATGGTGTGGTCTCTAGTAAATTTTCTGAAAAATGAGTGAGTGGTGAAATTGATGTGATTAAATGGGACAGCTCAGGCTGTGGCATGAACCAGGAAAAAGTTTTGCTTTTGAGATTTGAAATAATCTGGAGTTTTGTGTGGAGTACTCCAAATATAGTTGTCGGCCATTTCAAGGTTCTTTCTTGTTTTGTTGTTCTTTATGTTATTGATTTCACTCTATTACTTGATGTGAGTCCCCCACTGCTTTTGTATTTCATCCTTAAACTTCCTAAGCCCTTATAGCCAAAAAGTAAGAGGCGATGGCCTCTTGGAGCTAATCCACGACAGCATTTGTCCTATTTTGGGGACTGCCATGTTGGCTTGGTGATAACTATTAATTTCCAGTACCGCTACCATAGTCGCCTTTAGAGAGACTTAGAAATATTAATATCTCTATTTCTGAAAACCAGTGGATGTATTCCATTGAAATTAGATAAATAACCATCCTACAGATGGTCAGTAGTGACGCCTGCTGGGTTCGGCTGCTCTGCATTGACAAGGGGCAATACCCTGAAACTAGTCTAGTCTGCAGATGCCAAACCAGCAAGGAGAAGCTGCTGACCTCCCCTGTTCGAAGGTTATAAAGGACACAGGTTCATGTGTCACAAAGCTAGCTAGAGGCGATGGCCTCTTGGAGCTAATCCATGGCAGCATTCGTCCTATTTTTGGGACTGCCATGTTGGCTTGGCGATAACTAGTAAAAATTATTGTTATTAGCATAAAGGGCCATGGATTAGCTGATTCATAGCATGACAGACTAATGTCTTATAATATTTAGTTGTTTCCTTATATTCTTAGTCCAGATTTTGCTAGCATCAATAAAACTAAGTAGCAGGCAAGCACTTTAATTCACTATGACCTCTCCCAAAATTTGTAACTTTGTGCCTTTTTTAGAAATTATTAGTTTGGCAGATTTATTCCAGTATCATATAAATGCCTGGAAGTATTTAGAAGCATACTTTTACAATCTGACTTCAAATCCTGCCATGGTTAACCTTGCCTTCCATCCTTTCAGGGTTGATAGAATAAAGTGCCTGTCTGATATGGGGATTGATGGTATCAACCAACCACCTCGCTCAAAATTGCTGGCCTTGTACCTCAATCAGAAACCATTATTTTTATTACTGTTAAGGCAATGGGCTGGCAGAATCAGCCTTTCTGAGGACTTCATTTCTGAGTTCAAATTCTGCTGAGGTCAACTTTGCCTTTCATCCTATCAGGATCAATAAAGTACATTAAGTACTTGAGGTCGATATAATCAAATAGCCCTCTCTGCCAAAATTTTAGGCCTTGTGCCTATAGCAGAAAAGATAGTTATTATTATTATTAAGTGAGAGAGCAGTGCATGCCATCAAAGTGACACTGGAGTACAAATATACGAAGCCCAATATGCCCATCATGACTACCAGTCTGATAAGAGTACACCAGACACATGCATCACAACCATATGTGCAGTACCAGTGCCTGGTACTGCACCACGGCATTTATTATTATTATTTCTTTTTATCACAGGTTTTGTTGGAACTCCTGGAGTCTTGTATGTTTAGTGGGCTTTCTACCTGCAGCCTATGGTACCATGCTATTCCTTCTTTACAGCTATCTAATATTTTCCTCATTATTCTGACCATGCCAAGGAGGCAAACCTTTTGTAACAGTTCTACTGGGCACTCAATTCTAATTTTCTTTATATTCCTCTTGATCCCTTCTGATACTGTTCCCAAGGACCCAACAATAATTGGCAATATCTTCACCTTTTTCATTTACCATATCCGGGCTATTTCGTACTTAAGAGGATTGTCTCTATCTCTCTTTTCACCTTCCTTCTTGGATATTTGTGGGTCAAAGGGGCATGCAACATTAACTATACAGCACATGTGGTACATCTTATCAACCACCACTAGGTCTAGTTTATTATGCTATAGCACCTGATCTATTTGGATTGGGAAATCCCAGAGGATTTTGCTAGTCTCCAACTCCACCATTCTCTGCGGTTTGCTCATACCACGTCTTGCCTCTCTCTAGCCTCCACATTTTGCACCATGCATCATTAGGAGCCATCTCCTTTGGCTCCATGCATCGTTAGGAGCCATCTTCTTTGGCCCCATGCATCGTTAGGAGCCATCTCCTTTGGCTCCATGCATTGTTAGGAGCCATCTCCTTTAGCTCCTCCTTGGTCCACTTCTGGATCATACCGAACTGCTGTGACTGCGCGTGATTTTATTGCTGAAATTATGCTTCTGGTATTCATCTTTGAAGCCAATATTTTTCTCACTCACCGCAGGTACACTCTTTTTGTTCATGTTGTTGTGTTTAATTCCATCTACCTCTAGTATTTATGGCTGGATTAGGGTTGAATTGTCTTCATCATTTCACTACTGGCAACCATATGCCTTCTGTCCTGACAAGCTTTTCTCTACTCGTCACCATTATTATTATTATTAGTAGTAGTAGTAGTATTAGTATCCAAGGCAGTGAGTTAGCAGAAGCATTACTGTACCAGACAAAATGCTTAGTTGCATTTCTTCAGAATGCTTTGAAGCTTTACATTCTGAGTTCAAATTCTGCCAAAGTCAGTTTTGCCTTTCATCCTTTTGGACATATGAAACGAGTAATCAACTTAACCCCTCCCCCAAAATTGCTAGCCTTGTACCAAAATTTAAAACCAGTATTATGACCATTGATTTCAATAATTCATCAAGTGTTTTCTTTCTTATCTCAAAAAGAATTAGGTACATTTTAGAACACATTCTAAGAAATATTCAACGTTGACAAACACAATATGAGAATCCCTCAACAATATTTGCAGACCTTAGTATTGTTATTATATTGAGATTATTGCAATCTCTGAATGTTTTGACTGAAGTGCTTTGTGCATCATTCCAATTACATCAAATATAAATGGAAGCATGGACGTGTATCGTAACTGCTGCGATGTTATTAATTCAGTAATTAAGTCAGTGAAATTCCTTGGCTTTTCTGTTTATTTCAACCTCAAATCATAGTCATCTAGTATTGCTATATTGATTATTTATGTAGTGTTGACTTGACATATCTGGCTTATTATGTGTCATCTAGCAGTGTGTTTGCTGAATTTCCTTTGTATCTTTACGTTGTCATTTTTTTAAAACAGGTGAAGTTTCACATGAATATCACAGAGTTTTAAGAGGTTTCAGCTAGGAGGTCAGTTATATGTAGAACTTTAAAGTACACTTTGGTGGGCTTGTAGCTTAACATCCAGGAAGGCTAATTAATCTATGCCAGCTAACATTGTGGGTCACAGGACTGACGCCTTTGTCAAAATGCATGGGAATTTTGTTTGTGTCAGACTTGCCAGTGGAAAGCAACTGGAACAAGGTTATAAGCAAAGTAGACAGTTTTACCCAGAAACTGGCTAAGAGAAACTTATCCCTGAAAGGGCTATTCATCATCATCATCATCATCATCTTCATCATCATCATTTTAACATTCACTTTTCCCTGCCTGCATGAATTGGACAGAATCCACCGAGACAGATTTTCTATGATTGGATACCCTTCCTGTCACCAACCCTTACCTGTTTCCAAGCAAGGTAATATTTCCTCATGGCCAGATATGTTTTCAGGAAGATTAGAAATAAATGGTACTGCTTGTAAAATGGTGACACTTGTTTATAACTAGTACACAGTGTCAAAACAAAGAGACACAAATACACCCATGCATGCACATACACACACATATATCTACTATAATAATACTCTTGTGTTTTTCTCCATCACAACATATGAACAAGAAAGGAAGGGGTGATAGATGAATAAAGAAAGAAGGGGTGATGGCAAGCTGGTAGTGGGAGCATTTCGACTCTGTGAATATATGTGTGTGTGTGTATGTAAAAGGGAGGTATGTGAATATTTGTGTGTGTGTGTGTATGTAAAAGGGAGGTATGTGAATATTTGTGTGTGTGTGTGTTCATGCATGCAATGGAATTGGGATGGTGAACATTCAATTCCCAAAAAAAATATCAAACAGTGTTTCAACTTCATGTGAGTATATAATTGATTACTGATTATATGCTTAATATATACCTAGAAACAGGTAAGAGTTGATGACAAGAAGGACATCCAATTGTAAAAAATCTTCCCACTAAACTTTATACAAGCCATACCAGCATGGAAAGTGGATGTTGTTTGAGGGAGATCTTGCTGCTCTTTCTTGGTGTTTGTGTGAGTATTCATAGACTCTCTTTTTGGCTTTTTTCAAAAATGTTTTCTATCACTCATTTCTGAATTGATATACTACAGTGATTACGACCATTTTTTTTCTGTCCATGTCTCCCTTAAACCTACATTAGTCACCCAAAGGCAAAGATTATTGTAGAGTGAAGTTTTGTCAATCCTAGTACAAGTTTGTTGTTTGTTTTATTGATAATATTTCTGTCTGTTTCCTTTAACATACAATAGTAAGCACATGAGCCTATATAAAAGCTGATCTATTGCATTCACAGTGTTACTTGTGAATGCAAATAACAAGAAGGATTTTCCCACCTGAGTTATTAAATCTATAACAGCTGCAGGCTTGGCAGTATGGTTAAAAATTTTGTTTCTCAACCATATGTTTTTGGGTTTAATCTCACTGCATGACATATTGGCCAAGTGTCTTCGATAGCTCTGGGCTGGCTGGTTTTGTGAGTGGATTTGGTAGAAAGAATCTGAAAGAAGCTTGTTATATATATATATATATATATATATAGTTCAAAAACACAATAACAAAAAAACAAAAAAACAACAAAGTGAGGACGTGATATGGATAGTATTATTGGACGCTCAGGAAAGGAAAGAGAGAGTGTATGATGTTTCGGGCGTAGCCCTTCGTCGGAAAGATGGAAAGTTCGGAGAAATATATATATATATATATATATATATAATAAATTAGATAGAGAACTAATAATTGACAATCTAGCAATTTATTACATCATAATATGATACAATATACTATGAAATATAATATAATATAACATAACACAACATAACCAATTTAAAAAAATAAATAAAGCCAGCAATTTGTTTCGACTGATAT
>NC_068987.1:74855047-74870461 GCF_001194135.2 Octopus bimaculoides
TTAGTGTTAAATAAGTTATCTATTAAACATAATCTATAAAGAACCAAATGAATAATATAAAAAACAAGAATACATATTATTTTCAAATAGTAGAAAATCTTTAGCAAAGTAAAAACAGTACTTATCCATATTTCTCCGTAATTCAAACTGAAACTAAGACGTTATCTAATAGCTATAGCGTTTTAAGCAAGAGGTCGTGCGAAAATACTACGTTAAAATAATTGCTTTTAATTTTTAATTGTTAATTTTTCTATATGTGATAGTGGATTTTCATCGATGAGTTCTTGAAACTTGGTTATTTTCCCTAAAACTATATATATATTTATTTATGTATGTATGTATGCATGCATGCCCCTATCTTGACATCATGTGATGATTGTAAATGAACATCACCATCATAGAAGTGATATTGTTTGTTTCTATGAAGTCTTCTTTGAAAAACGTGTGTGGCCATGAGGAAATATTACCTTGTTTGGAAATAGTTGAGGATTGGTGACAGGAAGGACAACTGGCTATAGAAAATCCGCCTTAATAAATTCCATCTGACCCGTGCAAGCATGGAAAAGTAGATATTAGACAATGATGCTGATGATAAAAATATTTCACTAAAAAAATTATTGAGACATTGGATTGGCAGAATCAGTAATGTGGCTGACAGAATCCCATGCTATATTTAGTTCCAACTTTTTACATTTTGCTGCAGTTATCTTTTTCTTTTATTCTTATTTGAGTTGGTAAAACAAGGAACAATCAGGTCCTGGGGTTGATTTAATTGACTATACCCTTCTCTTCTCTTGACCTGAGATTTGTGACTTATGCTCATATGAGAAATCAATATTCCTTTATTTCATTGAACAACATCTGGAACCAAGAATTAAACTATTCAGATTTGTTCAAATATAATTACTGTCTTCACTTTCCATCCCTGCAGATAAAAAAAAAACACTATATATCTAGAATAGTAATGATTCATCAGACTATTAACCTCATTTTTATGTTGTGATTTATTCAACATTTTAACTATCATTGTGCATGATGAAAATAACATTTCAGTCCAGCAGTGTACAAACAGAACCCTCAAGCACATTTCAAGTGGGACACATACAATGTGTCAATAGAAACTTTGATACTTGAATCAGAATCTCTACAAGATACTAGAATTTATACATTTTTATTTATAATATAGTTTGGAGGAGGAAGTCTATGAACTTTACAGGCAGGCTTTTGCTGATTGGTGACAACCATGTGCTCAATGCTTGGACTGAACATTTCCAAGTTTGAATCAGTAGGGAAAACGTGGACAGGGTCAAACAAATTAGGGAACTTCTAAGCACTTGCTTGACCTATTAGAAAGAGCATCTCAGATCACACCCTACCATCTTAAAGAAGGAACTATATATATTGGATAATGTTGCTGTAGATAAACTTATCATAAAAGATGATACAATCACCACTGGAATACCTTTGTTCATGCAGGGCTGATCTGGGACCAAACCTAACAATGGGGGAAAGGAAGGAAGCAGGGTTCTGGTCTGAATACTTGCAATAGAGTGAACTCCATTAAAAGTATGGAAGACCTAAGCTGGTATCATGCTCCTGTAGTCTAGAACAATTGATCCTGAAAATATTTGCTCAACTGTTAAATATTTGTTCACAGTGACTCTAACACTATGTGATACAGTTATTGTCTGTTAAATAGCTATTATTTGCAACAAGTCCCTGAAGCAATAATTCATAAATACCTTCACCTCTGAACTGACTCTGACTACTAAGAACAATTAAATACTTCACTGTTTTACTGTCTCTTTCTCTCAATCTCTCTTTTTCTCACACCCATACTCGCGTGTGTACACTTCACACATTCTAAGCATCAACAAAAGGAGTTTGTCACTTTGTTAGAAAATTAGTGGAAATGCATTTTAATAATAACATACTTAGGTGTGAAGGCATGTGGCCTAATGGATTGGATTGGGGATTGGGTCCATAATTATAAGGTTGTGAGTTTGATTCTTGGACCAAGGGGTAGTTCATTCTTGTAGAAAATTGATGACTTTTAGAAGAATATTTATCAACATCAAATTGGATAAATTTGCATTTGGTTTTGTTTTCAATAGAGCCACCTGATGACTGCAGTATTATTCCACAGATTGAAATTTGTAGATCACTTCATATTAGTGTCTGCTCCTTCAAAGATTATTTTACAATACCAAAATTACTTTATAATTGCATGAAATCATATGAAGCTATAAAATCCTATGTTTGCATGAAATCTTATGGTTGTATAAATTATTATGATCTGCATGATGCTTCATGATTTGTATGAAATCTTATAACTGCATGAAATCCTATGATTTGTGTAACATTTCATGATTTGTATGAAATTTTATGGCTGCATGAAATTTTATGACTACATGGAAACTTTGCATGAATTTACATGATTTATATGAATTCTTATGATTGGGCAAATGTTATTAGTGGAAGATATTTTATGACTGTATAGAGTCAATATTACGTTTGCTTAGAATTACATGAAATCATATTGTCTGCATGAAGTTTTATGATGTATAAAGTCATATGACTTGTCTGGAATCTTACATTTGGTAAAAATCTTATGATTGAGAGAAATCTTAATACTGGGAGAAATCATGATTTAAGAAATTTTATGATTGTATGAATCTTATCATTATATGAAATTTTACTAACTTTCTTGTGTCTTCTTTATATCTTTAATCTTGTTACTGCTCAAGTATCTCATTTCTCTTTCCTTTCTCTCTTTCCAGTTCTATCTGTCAACAAAATGTCAACAAACTCTATAGGCATCTACTACTACACTTGCTGTCCTGTTGTTACAGTCTAACTTCTAACAAAGTATTACTTCGGTCATAGCCTAATGCCTTTTATTGCATTTTCCCCCTGTCTGCTTTGCATCCCAGTTCTATTCTCACTCCTCCAAATCCTTTCAACTTACCTTTTTAGCGCATATGAAAGCTCTTCTTTCCACAATCTCCTGTTGTTATATCTAAAATATGTTCCACTTCCAACACTTACTATATCCACAAACCCGAAGGCATCCCACACCTTTACTGTCAAACTCTGTGTGATTTTGAACTAGCACATGCTCCTATTTAAATTTTAAACCATGCCATCTAGATCTCTCTCTGCCTCTCTCATCCAGAACCATCTATTTGAAAATATAGAAATATATAACTCCATCCTTCATCCCTCTTTGCTCTTCTCAGCACTAACATTCACTTCATTTCCCTCCTTTCAATGTTTCTAAAGCTGAAAAAGAAAACTGTCATTGAAGAGTGTCTCTTAACAACACTGATTTTCTGCTCCTTAGTGAGCAACAACTATATCTTCCAAAGGCCAATGTCTCTGCGTGACCTGGCTCTCACAAAATGGACTTGACATTGAACCAAGACTGTTGCACTTGATATTGGTAAAGGTTTTTAAGGAAATGTGATATACAAACTTCTTGGTTGAATTCTTTTCCTATATGTCACACCTAGAACTCATACATGGATGATCCCAAATGTCCCCTGTGGTCATGTTGTAATTATACATTCTTTTTTCTTGAATCTCTCAATTTCTACTCCTTAAACTTTGGCATCTTCCAAAGTTCCACAGTTTACCTCAATATTTTTCTTGTCTCACATTCAGTTATTCCAACTAACCCCACTGCCCCCACCTTCTTTCTTTATTAAATACAACAGCAATGGGAGAAGATATGCCTGTCACCTTCTAAGGTTTTTGCTGACTGGTGAGATTGAGATACTTGATGTTCAAGTTGACTATAACCTAGAAAAGAAAATTAAGTGGGAGAAGCAGGAATTTCAAAGGGGATGCAGTTCTGAGGTAGAAGGGTTGGATGAAAAAGATCCAGAAGGTAAGACATTGTAAGGATGACCAAAAGAGGAATAACAGTGTGGATGGGTAGAGAGGGTATGCAGCTAGCTAGTTCAGGGGTGAGAGTAGAATCCATTGCAGTAGTGATAGAGGAGGCAGAGAGGGGTATTGTGCTTGTGAGTTAGTGATCAAATCTTTATCATTGAAGTCCTTCACCTTGTTTCTGATGCATGTCTGTCAATTTTATATTGTTCGACAACACCAGATTGTAAATGTTATTTATTTCAAAGTAGCAGAACCTTATAATTGTTCATTCCCCCATCATTTTCTATCTGTAACCTTCAACTTCATACCACTCGTTTTCACTAGGACTCGCCAAATGAAGAAGCCCCTACATAGCAACATTAACTGCTAAAAGTATCAGCTAAATTTCTTACAAATTATACTTTCTTGTCTTAAAGCAAAGGGAGGAATGAATATTGGATAATGTTGTCCTAAATATATTGTCTGGAAAAAAAAAATAGACTAGATGGTCATGACTGGAACATCTTTGATAATAGATTGGCTGGGTCAGGACTAATCTGCGGCAAACAATAATGTGAACCTAGAAATATTTGGGACCTTAATTTAAAGCATCTAAGTATAAAAAGGACTTGGGTTTCTCTTGAGCTCCAAACAGCTGTGAATACTCTACAAAGCCTAAATCATCATCATCGTCATATTTGCTTTTCCATGTTGGCATGGGTTAGACAGGTCTACTTCATCTTGTTCTTTCACCACTCGATACAGTCCCAGGTCATTTCATGAGAGCCAGCATCTTAAGATCAGCCTTCACCATATCTTCCAATATCTTTTGCATTCTTATTCTTCCATGTATTCATTCTCTATGGATCACTTAACTTCTCTGATCCAAACATCGTCCTTCATATGCATCATCAGCACAGCTTTGTTTCTAGCATGCTGTAGCTGATTTCTTTAATGCCTTTCTTTGTATCTCAACTCATCTGTGCTCAGTCTACCCAACACGTTTCACAGTATAATCTTGACTTTTCTCTCTACTATAGCTTTCTAGTACCATTGACATCACCCTAAACTACTTAATAAATATAAACTCAACCATTGATCAGTAAAACTCCCCTGACAAAGGATCTTTACTCCTCAGTCCTACTGTTGTAACTTTGATGTTGATGTTTTACCTCGAGTCTGTTCTGACGGAGCAGACCTATAGTCAAAAATGCCCCAGTCATCACCATCCTTTCTTCTCTTTACTTGTAGGATTACATTATCAAATCTATCCTTCATTGATAAATACAGTATTGCGTGATGATGTGAAGATTATTTAATCAAGTCTAGCAACTTTGTAGTGGCTCATGGTGCTGTTGTTGGTTTATTGTAAGGACTTCTTCTTCTACCTTTTAACCCTTTCCCTTCTTCTGATTCCTGCTTTTTTCCAGTTTTTCTCTTTATTCCTTCTCCATCTTATTACAGATTCGCTTTCTCTCATTTTCTTCATTCTTTCTTCATCACATGATTTATTCTAGTCAATTTGCACACACACACACACACACACACACACACACACACACACTTATCAGATCATCAAACACAATACCTTTTTGTATCTATTGTGACTTCTTGCAGTTCAAATCTTTCTCAAGGTGAATTTTCCTTTTCATCCTTTCAGGTTCAATAAATATAGTACCTGTCTAAAACAGATATAATTATTAGAGCCTTGGACAGGATGTTTTGGGGTATTCATTCCAGTTCTTTACATTCTGAGTTCAAATCCCACTGTGGTCTACCTGTGTATTAGATTTAATCCATCATTTGGTCTAAAACCAAGTACTGGAGTTTATTTAACTCTACTCCTTTAAAGCATTTCACTTTTCGCCAATTTTAGACTAGCAAGATTCAGCCTCTTACACCTACCCTACAATGTCATTATAAAAATAAACAATCACATAATCAAAATCTTAAAGCTACAAGATAATGCATAATTATTTCAAAACAATGTGAATGAATAAGCATTACATTTGACAAACTAATCTGAATGATAAAGGGTTAAGGCACTCAAGCCACCATACTGGAGTGGACCTTGTGGTTATTTTCAACCACATGGTTTGGGTCTAAGTTGCACTGTGTGGCTTCTTGAGCAAGTGTCTTCTGCTATAATACCAGTCCAATCAAAGCCTTGTAAGTGAATTCTGCAGACAGAAACTGAAAGTAGGTTATCAAATGTATGCATGTGTGTGTGTGTGTGTGTGTGTGTGCATACATATGTCTGCATATGTTTACGTTTCTATGTCTTGACATCATGCAATAGTTGTAAATGAGTGTAACCATCATAAAACTAGTGTCATTCATATCCAGTCTTCTGTGAAAACATGTCTGGCCATGTTTAATATTACCTTGGAAATAGGCGAAATTTGGTGACAAGAAGGGTATCCGACCATAGAAAATCTCAGCTTCAACAAACTCATCAGACCTATGCAAGCATGAAAAGGAGGATATAAAGACATTGGCGACGGTGATAGGGATAAAAGCAGTTTATATAGAATAAGAGACAAAATGACTTTACGTATTTAGATATGACCTATCTCTGTCAAGTTTGACTTTACTTTCCATTCATCCAAGGTCATTAAAATAAATACTAGTCATTAGTCATATATTAGAATCAACTAAATTGATTTGTGCACTTCCTTAAAATTTATGGCTTTATGCCTAAATTAAATATGTAAAAACTCCAGAACGATGCCAATTTTCCTTTCATCTTTCTGGGGTTGATTACATAAAAATGCCAGTCAAGAACTCAAGTCAATACAATTGATTATTTCCCTTTTGTCAAATTTTGACCTTGTGCTTCTGTTAGAAGTTATTACCTTCACCTTAGCGAAGGCACTTTTCAATCATGTTTGTTGGTTTGTTTGTCCGTGGACAAGATATCTCTAGAACCACTGGATGGAATTGCATGAAACTTTCAGGGATGTTTGGCCTCATGACTGGCACGAACTGATTAAATTTTGGGATCTAATCCTTGCTGGACAAGGATTCTGAATTATTTTTCCTTTTTTTTTTTTTTCTACTTAATCTTTGAGTGGTCATCATCATCATCGTTTAACGTCCGCTTTCCATGCTAGCATGGGTTGGACGGTTTGACTGAGGACTGGTGAAACCGGATGGCAACACCAGGCTCCAATCTGATTTGGCAGAGTTTCTACAGCTGGATGCCCTTCGTAACGCCAACCACTCTGAGAGTGTAGTGGGTGCTTTTACATGTCACCCGCACGAAGGCCAGTCAGGCGGTACTGGCAACGGCCACGCTCAAAATGGTGGCACTGGCAACGATCTTCAGGTTCATTTTTAGTATTCTTGTTTGTGAGAGCAGTCGAGTTTATTTCATTTCAGATATTCTCATTTTAAAGATCATCTCTGGCTAATCGTTGAGAGGAAGTTAGTGTTGCCTTGACAGAGGTTTGTGCTCTCAGAGTGCTCTTATTATTATTGTTCAAGGTGGTGAGCTGACAGAATTATTTGCACACTGGACTAGAATGCTTAGCAGCATTTCATCTGTCTCTACATTCTGTGTTCACCTTCCACCGAGTTTGACTTTGTCTTTCATCCTTTCAGTGTTGATAAAATAAGTATCAGTTAAGCACTGGGGTCATTGTAATCAGCTTATGACCTCTCCCAAAATTACTTGCCTTGTTCCAAAATTTTAAACTATTATTATTGTCATGATTGCCATCATTATCATCTTCATCATCATCAGTGTCACTATGCAGAGTGGTAAGTTCTAGATTAATTACCTTGCAGTGTTTAGTTAAAGCTTTTCTTATGTTCTCACAAACGAGAATACTAAAAATGAACCCAACCACTCTCAAAAATTAAGCAAAAAAAAAAACGGAAAAATAATCCAGAATCTTTATACAGTACATGATTGATCCCAAAATCTAATCAGTTCATGCCAGTCACAAGGCCAAACATCTCTGAAAGTTTCATCTGAATCCATCCAGCGATTCTTGAGATATCTTGTCCACAGACAAACAAACAAGCAAATATGACTGTAAACAATACCCTCACCTTCGCTAAGGTGGAGGTAATAAAAGATAATAGATAGTTCAATAAAGCAGCTTAACCCATTAGCATTCAAACCGGCCACGTCTGGCCCAAATATTCTACATATTTTATGTTCAAACCTGGTTTCTCACACCTACCTTATAATGTCATTCTAAAACTAAACAATCATATCATTAATATCTTGAAGCTACAAAATAATGCATAATTAATTCAAAACAATATGAATAAGTAAGTATTGCATTTGACAGAGAAATCTGAATGCAAAAGGGTCAAAGGATGCCTTAAACAACAAATGAGACCTAATTATTTTCTATCTATATTTACAGTAATTTGTAGCATTGTCATTAGTCATTCAAATTACTGTGATATAGCCACATACACCTGTGACACTGTAAGTTGTTGTGTCCTAGATTCACTTTGTCCATCCACCCAACTTCTCTGTCCGCTTTTCCTGGGAGAGTTGGTGGGGTTGAATTCTTGGGCACCTCCTCCGTTAAGTGCCTTCAGAAGCAACTCTCATTGCAAATTCTGACCAGCTGAGATTATGGACATTATACAGCCATCTTGTTCTAGGACTCCTGCCAGTTGGTTGGCTTGAAGAATCTGCCTTGTGATTCTTTCTTGTGATATTCTAATTACATATCTATTGTATTAGAGATGTGACCTCTCAATGTTGAAAAGTTGCAGCTTGATCTGAAGAGACACCCTGATCTTTGAGCTATGCATCCTATCAAATAACATGATTCCAGAGGTCCCTTGAAAGAACCTTATTTTGGCTTCTTGTTTTTGCAATTGTACTCTTTCAGTCATTACCCTACATTCACAACTACAAGTGAGGATAGACACTGTAACCAAATTGAAGATAGCAAGTTTGGCTTTTTTTTTATTACCAATACTTGTCTTCTAAGAATCAATTGCTGGAGCTGACACATTTCTATTTGTACCACCCCAAATTGCTGTGGTATCTTGAAGTACAGTCTGTGGTAAATCAAAATTACTATGGTGCTGCTAGACATTTCATACTGAACCCATTCGCTTTTATCATCAAGTCAGAACCTTCTGTGACAGTGAAATCAAAGCAAGCACAAACCCATACTGTACTACAACAACAGCATTTCCTATTGCACTGCCATTGGAGAAAATACCACTCCCTACCATTGCAATATTTTCTATGGCACTACTATCACAGTAAATACCACTCCCTGCTGCTGTGTCACTACTAGAGAATTTTTCTGATACTATTATCAGAAAAAAAAGCACTACTACCATCATAGCCACCCCACCACCACCACTACCATCACTTCAGCCAATGTTCAAAACAACCACTCAAAGAGCAAGTTCATTGGTACATCTCTTGCAACAGTGTGTACTATGTATAGGGTGAGGTATAATTGTGCTTATAGTATGAATAAAACTTATCATATATCTTGAGGGGAATTCATTGTGGTAATTTTGTTTAAATTAAACATCACTACATTTCACCTAAAGGAATACATGCACGTACGCACGCACACACACACACACACACACACACACACACACACACACACACATGTAATGAGTAAGAATATGTGAAAAAAGGTATATAATAGATACAGACAACTATGTTTAGACTGGATTACATAACTAAAATCTAACATTGAATGAAGGAAGACTGATTACAGGTAAATAAAAGACACCTTTATATATGTATATATAAATGTACACGTACACACACACACACACACACACACACACACACATATATATATATTATATATTAATATATATATATTATATATATATATGTGCATGTTACTTATTAATCTCTTATCTCATATTACAATATAAGTCCAGTCATCATATCTGAGAGTAGAGTAAAAGATTTGGTGTGATATATATATATATATATATATATATATACACAAACATATACACTTATATACATATATATAACAATTTAATAGTGTTCCTAATTATATACAGTAATCCATCACCATGTCGCGGTTCACCTATTATGGTTTATTATTTACATCGTTTCCTCCGTGGTGTTGTTTTGCATTTATAAAATAATAAAAAAACATATATATAGTACAGTACTGTTTCTATTACGCATATTTTCACCTATCGTGGTGCGGTTTTGGAATGTAACACCTGAACACCCGCAATAATCAAGAGATTAATGATTATTTTATTGTGTTCCCATTATATAATGAACACACCCCACTATATAATGAATTGATACCCAACACACTCATTTTACAACAGATTAACACACAAGCTCCCCACTACATGGTGAGTTAATATCCCTCTCCACTAATTAATGTACTAATACACAAATCCCCACTATCTAATCAAGCCCCAGTCAATTTGAATTTGGAGACCTTGAAATAAAATATATTTTGATTGGACTAACGGTATGTACCTATTTATGTGTGTGCATTTGTCTGTTAGTCTGTTTACACATTAAGCATACATTGGTATTTGAGAAAGAGAGAGAGAGAGAGAGAGAGAGAGAGAGAGAGAGAGAGAGAGAGAGAAAGGGAGGGAGAGAGAGGATGAGATCTATACTGCCAAATACATGTATATTTACATCACCATATGCAAACACTCAAATACTTACAAATGATTTAAAACATCACACACACACACACACACACACACACACACACAGATCTACATCACAACACTTGTGTCATTATGCAATAACTGGATTGTAACTGCAGGGAGATTACTGTCTTAAATAGTATTATATAATTCATTGCTAACATAATTAGCCACTGGCTCCTGATTATTCATTACAAAACAAAGATTAGTAAAGATTTCATATATCTGATGACATCTTCAGTTAGTCAATGGTGCTGCCAAAGAACTACTTTACGTCTACATGTGTCTTTGCAATTTTCAATGATTTATACTATAAATAGTAGTTCATCTGGTACACCCATTCTTTGAAAGCAACATGCATGTGCACACACACACACACACTCACACATTGAATGATGAGGAACATTCAGAGTCATTTAAAATAAACAATTAAACTGTACTTCACTCAACAGGTAAATTCTAAATTCTCTTCATTGGATTTCATGTAGCATATAGAGTGTGTAATCAAGACATTGCAAAGAAGAACGGAGAATTTTAGATCTTCAAAATATATTTCTTAAAGTATTATTTTCATCAAATCAATTCACTTCACCCAGTTATATGGGTAACATCTTGAATAAAGCTGCATAGTAATATCAACCTTTGGATGAATGTGTATTGCAATTGATTTAATATTTATTGTGAACCGAGAAAATAGTCCATGATAATTTTTTTAGACCTTCTAAATAACTACCCAAAGGATTTTGAAGAAAATTTGCATGATAGTACAGTACACTATTTTTGCTTTGTATACAAAATTTATCGTATGTAGCTGTCTTAGTTTTCATATTATTTTGCATACTTGTTTTTCAGGTGTACCGCAATAATAGTCCTAGTATAAGAATGCACTGTTTTGATCACTTATAAGGATAGAAATACCAACTATTTCAAGAACAATTATTTTAAATAACTCATATAACACAAATGTACCATTGAACAACAAAATACATAAATAACATATTCACAGAAGCTTTGACTCTATGATTAGTGTTTGGTGTATGAACATTTTGTTTGATGACCTCACAAATGAGGTTGTTAGTGGATTCAGTCAGTGTTTTGATAGTAGAGGGTAGGACTGCCTTAGCAGAGTCTTGTATTGCCTTCCAAAATGTTTCCTTAGATGTGTACTGCTTGCCATTCTGGTAGATCTCATGTTTGACGATGCTCCAGGGGTTCTTGATAGGATTCAAATCTGGAGAACAGGCTGGCCACTTCATTAAAGTTTCTCCTTTGAATCCCAATGGATTCATTAAAGTTTCTCCTTTGAATCCCAATGGATGTTTGATTCAAGACTACAACTTTTAATGTTTTTTTTCTACTTCTCTAGATGCATTAAGTTGAGGGACAGACTGGGGATAAAAACTTAAATTAGCATGAGTGCCATAACAATTTCATGTTGAATTAAAAGGGGTCATGGCCAAAATAAAGTTGAGAAACACTGGTTTAAATTATATCTGTTTATTAGCTTAAATATATACATATATACATAGGTACAAGCATGACTGTATGATAAGAAGCTTACTTCTGAACCACATGGTTTCGGGTTCAATCCTACTGTGTGGCACCTTAGACCTGTGTCTTCTACTATTGCTTCAGTTCGATCAAAGCCTTTTAAATGGATTTGGTAGATGGAAACTGGAAGAAGCCCATTGTAGATATATATATATGTATGTATATATTTATATTTATATATGTGTATTTGTGTCTGTGTTTGTCCTCCATCACTACTTGACAACTGGTGTTGGTATATTTACGTCCCCATAAATTAGCAGTTCAGCATATGAGGCCGATAGAATAAGTACTAAGCTTAAAAAAAAGTCCTGGAATCAAAACTCTTCGAGGCGGTGCTCCAGAATGGCCACAGACAAATGACTGAAACAAGTAATAGAACTGGGGTGGGAACACCCTGGCATGCATGCCAAACATGGCACTCCAATAACTTGTGTCTAACACACAAAACCCTCTCTCCCTCTTTCTCTTAATAGTATATAGCAACTTTTTATTGCTCAGATACATTTTAAATTACAAATTAGGCCTACCGTTATTTAATGATCTCCTCCCAGACCCAACCAATATTTTGGTTTCAGCCTCTGCAACTGGTATTCGTTGACAAGACAACCACCTCACCTACTTATTCAGAATTTCTCTCGATGTGTGCTACAGCAGTGACATCATCATTATGCCGTTTTCTTGCAGAATGAGGTAGAATCTGTGTATAGAGGATTGAAAATGTACAACAATGGTCGATGGCTTAGCCGAGGTTTGGTTCTGAAAAGATTTATTGAATGCTTAACCAACATGTTTCTTATCAAGAATTGTCTGACATCATGTGGGTTTGTAAACTGATGTTTTTTGCAGATTTTTATGACCATTTGATTGACTTGAATGTTAAATTACAGGGCTCTGGTATGACACTTGATGTTATGTTTAGTTACATAAAGGCTTTTGAAATGAAACTAGAAGTTTCTAAGAAGGATGTGGACAATGGGAGATTTAGATACTTCCCAAACCTAAAGAGGTACATCAATGATCTCTCAAAAGATGACAGAACAGAGCACCAATGTCTTCAAAAACTGTTTGTAAACATTAACAAGTCAACTGTTGAGCAGTTTTTTTACAAGGTTTGCTAAATTCAGGGAACTGGAAGAGATAGCAAAATTCATGAAGTTTCCAAACATTATCAAACTGGAGGAACTAAACTTACAAATGTTTTCATGGATAGACATGGTTGATATTGAAATGCAGTTGATTGAATTTCAAAGTAGTTCAATTTGGAAGCAAAAGTTTATTGACCTTAGAATTGACTTAGAAAATATTTTTTAGAAAGTGATTAGAGACTGGAGTACCAGAGAGGAGTGTGGAAAACAAATTATTATGGACTTGGAATGACATTCCAGAAAATTTTTCCAGTTTAAAAAACTGTGCAACAGCACTAATATCTATGTTTTCATCAACATATACCTGTGAATCCTTGTTCTCAGTGATGAACTTTGTTAAGTCTTGTACTAGAAGTAACCTGACGGATGAAACTAGTAGTGCATGCATATCTGAAGGTTACAAAGTATAAACCTGATACAAAATCTCTGTTATCAGTGATGCAGCATCAGAAGTCCCACTGATAATATTGTACATACATGTATATTGAAAGCAGTCAGCAAGTGTTCTGTCAAACTGGTATTTCATCTGACTGATATTTTCTTTTGAAAGTGGCAAAGGTTATCTGCAACTTTTCTGCTGGACTGATATTTTATCTGATGTTTTCTTTTGAAAGTAGCAAAGGTTCATTGTTGTTTTGATGTAACTTTGAAGGTGAATAAATACATTTCCCATCATTATATAGTGTTTTACTGCTCTGTGGTGTTTTTATTATCATTTATTAAAAAAGTTCTTAACATACACTTTCTTAAGAGATATCAAGTAGCCTAATATGATGCTAACAAATGATGATAATGACAATGATGAAGATGGTGATATATGCATATCATCATCGTTTAACGTCCACTTTCCATGCTAGCATGGGTTGGACGATTTGACTGAGGACTGGCGAACCAGATGGCTACACCAGGCTCCAATCTGATTTGGCAGAGTTTCTACCGCTGGATGCCCTTCCTAATGCCAACCACTCCGAGAGTGTAGTGGGTGCTTTTACGTACCACTGGCATGAAGGCCAGTCAGGTGGTACTGGCAACAGCCACGCTCAAAATGGTGTATCTTACGTGCCACCTGCATAAATGTTCTCAAAAAAACTTACTTGGCACGTGGAAGAATTTTGTGTCAGAGATTTTGCCACTTTTGGCACACACTCTCAAAAAGGTTGCCCACCCCTGTAATAGAATAACAGAATAGAATATATATTTTTTCCCTTTATGAAAAATGTGCCAAAATATTGTTTGCTCTATAGTGTACCATATGTACACTAATCTTCCTAAAAGGCCTTCAATGAACTCTGCCCTACTCACTTGCTTCCTGAATATTCTTTCTATTTTATTTTATTATAACTTTTTTGTTTTAGATTTCAACATTTATGAAAATATCAGAATCGACAATCTTTCAACAACTCCAATGCTAACTACTGCATTAATTTCTGCACCAACTCCTATTCCAACTGCATCACCTACTGCATCAACTACTACACCGACTACTTCACCAGCTACTGCATCAAATGCATCAACTACACCAACAGGTGACTATCCTTCCCTTACAAACAGAACTTCCACCACACAGCCAAATGTCTACATCACAAGGACATCATCTGGCCAGATTTCTGACACAGGTAAGTAAACTGAAGATGCTGCTGCTGCCTACATGCTTCTTTTTCTTTTGTGCTATCCCTTTAAGTGAGGTCTGTTTTTAGAGAGAAAGAGAGAGAGAATGTATGTGTGTGAAAATTACCTATAGGCTGTGCATGTGAGTAGTACAAGGCGACAAGCTGGCAGAATCATTAGCACGCTCGGCGAAATGCTTTGCGGTATTTTGTCTGTTGCTACGTTCTGAGTTCAAATTCCGCTGCGGTCGACTTTGGTTTTCATCCTTTTGGGGTCGATAAATTAAGTACCAGTTACGCACTGCGGTCGATGTAATCGACTTAACCCCTTTGTCTGTCTTTGTTTGTCCCCTCTATGTTTAGCCCCTTGTGAGCAATAAAGACATAAGAAATATTAGCATGCTGGCAAAATGCTCAGCAGCATTTCGTCCATCTTTACGTTTGGAGTTCAAATTTTGCCGAGGTCAACTTTGCTATTCAAATCCTTTTGAGGTTCAATAAAACGAGTACCAGCTGAGTACTGGGGTCAATGCTATCGATTTACCTGCACCCCCCTCCCGTAAATTGCTACCCTTGTGCCAAAATTTGAAACCAGTATA
>NC_068987.1:74870615-74879233 GCF_001194135.2 Octopus bimaculoides
TATGCAACTGGTACTTAATTTATCGACCCGAAAGGATGAAAGGCAAAGTCAACCTCGGCAGAATTTGAATTCAGAATGTATCAACAGATGAAATACCGCAAAGCATTTCGCCCAGCATGCTAACGTTTCTGCCAGCTCGCCACCTTAGAAATAGATAATATTGATATAACAGCATTATATTTCAACAGGTGAGTTGCTTCACCTGTCACCTAAACCCCATGGATAGGTGAGGATTCTGGCATACAGTTTTTGCTAATACCACCACTACTATTACTACTGCCACTGCTGCTGCTGCTTCTACTACTATCATCAACAATGAAGCTATGACTACATCATACCTCTTTCATCACTACTACTACTACCAACAGAAATACTTTTACTAGAACTACCACTAACAACTAATAATGTCACTACACAATTGCTGCTTCTACACTAATACCACTGTCACTAGCAATACTTTCACTATCACCACTACCACTACTTAGTAATGCTTTTAATTACAAACACTTTCCACCATCACCATTTGTAAGGCTTTTTCCTGTTGCTGCTGCTGCTACTATAACGACCACCTGTCACCTACAAACATTCGCATAAGAGCCAACAAGGAAGCCACTATGTAGCTTCCAGACCTGCTAGAAATAGCAACCTAACCTATGTCATCTCACACACAGATGTCTTAGAAATGGAAAGGTGCAATGTGATCCTAGACACACTGTGAATGAAAAGAAAAGAACATACTGGAAATTCACTGTTGGAACAGCTTTGAACATAGGTCTACTTGCTTAAAGCTGACCTTGGGCTAAACATCTCTATATCCATCCATGCAAAACGGATAAGAGGCTCTAGCCTAATGTGAAACCTGAACTTCATTTCAGCTGGTAATAAACTCAAACTAAATGTGAAACAAAGGACTATTTCAAATTGCTCTTTAATTATTATAGAAGGCACATGGCTCAGTGGTTAGAGCATTGGGCTTTCAATCATGAGATAGCGTGTTCGATTCCTGGACTGGGGTGTGTGTTGTATTATTGAGCAAGACACTTTATTTTCATGTTGTTCCAGTTCGCTCATTTGTAGAAATGAGTTGCGACATCACTGGTGCCAAGCTGTATCAGCCTTTGCCTTTCCCTTTGATAACATCGGTGGCATGGGAAGGGGAGGCTGGTATACATGAGCAACTGTTGGTCTTCCATAAACAACCTTGCCCAGAATTATGGATCAGAAGGGAACTTTCTTGGCTCAATCCCATGGTCATTCATGACTGAAGGGGGTCTTTACCTTTTATCCTTTAAGTATTTTAGTAATCATTGCTAAATAAGTATGATGTATGTATGAGTTATGTGTTTATATAGATGTGCCTAACACACTCACAAACAACAGGATAGACTAAAAGAACTAGAATGATTTACAAGAAATGTAAACCCCTATGCCTCTAACAGGGTAGGAGTGTCCCAATAACAAATTATGCCAACCGGTATTTCTTTACCCTTCTGTTTTGGTCTGTACTTTACTGTTTTCAGTTCAAGTTTATTAAGAGTTAGACTTCTAATCAAATGAAGTACTAAAGTACCATTATATTAGTTTTTGGTTAGCTTCTCTTGTTTATTCCTACATCAGATTAGGTTGCTATTTCTAGCAAGTTGAATGGCCACATAGAAGCACTTACCTTGGCTATTTATATAATGTTGATTAATTTATAGTAGTATGTTATATTAGTACTGCTAAGTTATACACTGGTAGAAGTGCTTGGCCTAGTGGTTAAGGTGTTGCACTTATGATCAAATGGTTGTGGTTTCAATTCTTGGATCAGGCAATGCATTGTGTTCTTGAGCAAAACATTTCATTTCACATTGCTCCAGTCCATTCAGCTGACAGTATTGAGCAGTACCTATGATAGACTGAGATGCTTAAAATATCTGGCAGTGTGGGTTATGGTCTAGTCACCTGTATTGTAAACCAGGTGGTTCATAAAGGAGTCATACCCAATGACTGGTGTAGCAGCACCATAGTCAACTGCTACAAAGATAAAGGTGATGTCTTAGATAGAAATAATTACCAAGGTATCAAGCTGTTGGATCAGGTGATGAAAGTAACAGAGAGAGTCATAGCCCAACTAATTAGGGAAAGAGTTAGTCTAGATGTGATGCAGTTTGGTTTTGTGTCAGGTAGAAGCACCACTGATGCTATATTCCTGATAAGGCAACTGCAGGAGAAATACCTAGCCAAAGATAAACCATGTAGTTGGCTTTTGTTGACTTGGAGAAACGATGATGATGATGATGATGATGATGATGAACAGGTGCAAGCATGGTTGTGTGATAAGAAGTTTGCTTCCCAACCACATGGTTTCAGGATCAGTTCCACTGCATAACACCTTGAGCAAGTACTATAGTTCTGGGCTGACCAAAGCCTTGTGAGTGGATTTAGTAGATGGAAACTGAAAGAAGCCTGTCGCGCGTGTGTGTGTGTGTGTGTTACTCTCTCTTTGTTTTCATTTTGACTAGTTGTAAATGAGTGTTACCCTCATACAGGTGGGGTATGTTTCCATTCTTTGGAAACATTCCTGGTCATTAGCAAGTTTTACTGTACTTGAAATCTAAGGCAATATTTAGTGAGAGGAGGAGCATCTGGCCATCAAAAAATCCACCTCAGCAAATGCCATCCAGTCCATGCAAGCATAGAAAACTGGACATTAAAACAATGAGGAGGAGGAAGGGGAAGAGGAACCAGTTAGTTGCATAGTACACAATTACTTATATAATAGTAATGGTCAAATTGAACTAGATAGTTTATACAGTAGCATGAGTTAATTACATGGTGATACTGATTAATTATATTCAGTCAACTCCTTATGCAGCACTCAAAATTACTAAAACTCTCCAGCAGCCAGCATAAAATAAATGAAAATGTTTTGTCGATTAGAGTCAAAAGAATGTGTGTTAATTTGTATTGATTGATTTGTTGTCATTAAAAGAAAGATAGATGTATTGTAGAACTGGATACTTGTATGGTAGTACTGATTAGTTATATTAATTAAATTAATATTGATAAATTATATACAATACTGGCTAGTTGTGTTGTAGTACTAGTTAAATGTATGTATTATGTGCGTGTGTGTATGTATATATGTATGTACATATGTATGTATGTAGGTACATACATACCTACAATTTAGTTAAATGGTAGTACTGTTTAACTGTATATTATTACTACTTAGTTACATGTCCCATACTACTGGTTGTATGATACTTGTCATATAGCAGGCCATTTCTTTAACAATTTTTTTCCCAGTTATTTAATTAAGATAACAGAGGCAATGCACATGATCTTTATATGACCTTCCAAATGGACAATGCTAATTGAGTTTGTGTCAATACAAGTGATAATTTGCTTGTAATTCTGAAGGTTGATATTGCTTTTGTTGTTATTTTTCCTGAAGTAAATTCCAAATGTGCAGGTCTGTGATCAAACACTTTCCACCAACGATCATCCTATCTTTTATAAATACCTAAGTGTCCTTGCCCTTTTTAAGTTGCTAGGGAATGATCTGAATCATTTTTGGCAACTGTTCCCCACAGGTTGAACAGCTGCAAGGACACCTTTATTAACTTAGGACAATTGTCTTCATAGAAGAAGGAGGCAGAAAGTAGCTCTGGATGGCTGCAGTTCTAGAGGGGAATGATTGGGAAATTGTTTAGTGCTGTTTTTGATGTGGTCAACTAATTAACTATTTAATTGACCTGTGGGATAGTCATTCCAACTATGACTATCCCATATTTTTTTAAGGTATATGTAGAGCAGTTTGCAGAATCCTCCCTGGAGATAGTCTCTCTCAGCCCTGCTGGTTACAACAATACTCACCATATTCTTTTGAGTATGGGGGGTAGGTGTCGTTTAATCTGTCTGGTCTGTAAGATCGCTATCATCACCACCATCTCCACCACTGCTGTACTACACTACAACATACTACATCACCTACTATTACATCCAGAATTTTACTGGTATTTCATATTAATAACTTTGGAAAGGATGAAAGGCAGAGTTGACTTCATTGTGATGTGAAATAAGAATGTAATGGGTCGGAACTAAATTCAACAAATATTTTGCCGAATACTCTGTCAGTTCTGTCAAAACAACGTCGCTGGTTCTAGTTCGAATGCTGATGATTCTGGAAGGAAGAATGTTAGGATAGATTAAACAGGAATCATTAGAGGTGAGTGCGTAGAGTTATGAACATTTAGCCGGTTAAACTAGGCTTCCAAATATCGCTGTAGTTTCATGATGGCGATTTCTTACCAAGTCAAGAGTTGTCTTTCTTGTAAGTATCTGCTTTGATGAATAGAGGGAGATAACTGCTTTAAGCTAATGTAGCTTTTAGAGCACATTACTACAAATAAAGATTTTTGTATATTTTAGCTGATTTTCATCACTATCATCGTTTAACGTCCATCTCCCATGCTAGCATGGGTGAGAGGAGAAGGTGCGATACTTATGCCCTTTTCATCCCCACCTCCCTGTCTGGCGAAATTTATGTGCCTGATGATCATCCTGAACTTCTGCCAGAGAAAGAGGCAGAAAGATAACTGCATTCTGGTTCAAATGCTAGCAACAGAATGAAACCTACTCACTCAGGGACCATAAAGCTTTGGAAGTGTTAAATATGGATGTGTGTTAGGCTTGGTTCTTCATATTTCTGAATCCAAAATTCTGTTCACATTTTCTTTCTTATGGTTTTGGTGAAGATCTTTCAAGATTATGCTGCTTCAGGGGCCATTACAGTTATGTTTTTCATGTAGTTGATGTGTTACAGCATTAGGTCTATATTACTTGTGTCAGTGAATATGCTAAGGCGACGAGCTGGAAGAATCGTTAGCACGCCGGGCGAAATGCTTAGCGGTATTTCATCTGCCGTTACGTTCTGAGTTCAAATTGCGCCGAGGTCGACTTTGTCTTTCATCCTTTCGGGGTCGATTGCCAGTTACCCCCGGGTGTCGATGTAATCGACTTAATCCATTTGTCCCCTCTATGTATAGCCCCTTGTGAGCAATAAAGAAATAAATACGTCTGCATTTTGGTGCAGTTTGACTGTAGTCTTTGCGCTCACAATGAATTTTCGTGATTATTGTGGAGTGAAATTTTAAGCATGGCTTTTCCAGTGTAATATATTGAGTTATTTCCCTTTAATTGTTAGCGTACTTGTTTTATTTAACCAATCATTTTAATAAAGTTGTTCCAGCATCGACCGCCTGATTAGTAAGCCATATATAAAGTATACTTTATTGTATCTAGTTATCTATGTCGTTATAATAGCATAATAGTCATGCTTCATCTTGTAGTTTGTTGAGTAGATGATAGTGTAGTTTGAGGCAGATTTTGCTGCTATTTCTAGAGGAGCAAGCAACCAGCTACAAGCCTCCTCATTGATTTCATGATAATATTGTTTTCGTTGTTGTTGTTGTTAAAGCCGTCGTCGTCGTTGTTATCATCTGAGCATCAGTTGTTAAGATACCTACGGAGGAAAAGACAAGAGTCTGTGGATGCTCATTCAATCTGCTAGAAATAAAAACCAAATCCCCTTCAAACCATACCCTACTATTTTAAATAAGTAGTCTTTTCCATTTTATCTTTTCCCCTGTTTTATTCATTGGAATGCAGCTATGTCGAGGCACTGCTTTGAAGGGTTTTAGTTAAACAAATCGACCCTAGTACTTCTATCTTTTGTGTTTGTCTTTTTTTTTTTTTTTGAAACCTGGTATTTATTTTATTGATTCTTTTGCTGAACTGTTAAGTTACAGGGACATCAATCAGTGAATGAGTAGGAGGAAACAAACACACACAGACATATGTGTGTGTGTGTGTGTGTATGTATTATCTCAGCCATCTTAGTGGAGATCGCATTCTCTCCACTACAGTAGGAATAACAGTAACTTATCACAATCTAATTTTCCTTTGTGTCTCAAATGTCTATTCCAGAATCGAATCCCTATGAAGATGTTGTGATAAGAACACGAGAACAGCCAGTCATCACGAAAAAAAAGCCATCAAAATTCAGTAAGTTTGATTTGACTTTCTTGTTTCTTTCTCTGTGTGTGTGTGTGTGTAACATATTAACATACTGTCATCATTATCATGACATGCACAGCCACTTTATCCATACTGGCATGGATTGCACAATTGTCTTGTGACAGTATCAGTATCCTATGACTAAACACTTCTCCTGATAACTACAAGGATACATGTTTGTATGAAACTGAAACTGGCGCTCCGTTGCTTACGACGTCGAGGGTTCCAGTTGATCCGATCAATAGAACAGCCTGCTCATGAAATTAACGTGCAAGTGGCTGAGCACTCCACAGACACGTGTACCCTTAACGTAGTTCTCGGGGGCATTCAGTGTGGCACAGTGTGACAAGGCTGACCCTTTGAATTACAGGCACAACAGAAACAGGAAGTAAGAGTGAGAGAAAGTTGTGATGAAAGAGTACAGCAGGGTTCGCCACCATCCCCTGCCAGAGCCTCTTGGAGCTTTAGGTGTTTTCGCTCAATAAACACTCACAACGCCCGGTCTGGGAATCGAAACCGCGATCCTATGACTGCGAGTCCGCTGCCCTAACCACTGGGCCATTGCGCCTTCACACCTGTTTGTATAGGCATATATAAACGAACTGTGTGGTGGGGGAGGTGTTTGTTTGTATGAGTATTACTAAGTTGTTCAAGCAGTCAGTTGGTGATTATATGATTCCTGTTCTTTTGTCATTTATTAATTAATGTACCTGCCTAACACTTTACTCTAAAGCATAAGTATATTGCGTTCTAACAACTCAATATCAGTATTGCTGTGCTTAAGCAAGATCATTTTATATTTTTCTTCTAATGCAATTCATATTTCTTTCATCTCTTTCTTTATTTTTCAGAGAACCCATTCAAATTTTTCAAAAAATTCTCCAAGCGCAGTTGAAGCAGTTTTATAGCTCATAATATGGGCTTATAATGTGGTGACTTTTACCTGTTTCTTTTGCTCACATCTTCAGTAGAGCAATGTGCCTGCTAGATCAAAGACTCCAGTAACAATGATTTTATCATGTAAGAACTCAACCTCAGACTCCTCTCTCTGTATTTCTTTGAGTCTCTTCATCTCCTTCTCTCTCTCTCTGTATCTCTCTCTCTCCCTCTTTTCCTTTCTCATTCCTTTTTTTTTTTTGGCCTCTCTTTATGCTTTGTCTTCCTACACATACAGATTCATATACATACATGCACACACACATACACACATAAATACATTTACTCAGACACACCTTCAATCAGTGATGTCTCGATGTCAGACATTTATTTCTTCTCCACTTGAATAATTGTATGTTCTAATCTTTTATGTGCAACTTTAGTTGTAGATTGTTATGTAAATAATTGTTTGGAGAAGACAAGTGTCACTATATATACATGCCATTTTTCTTGCTTCCCTTGATGGTGCTGAGTGCAATTTTTCCCCGCAATGACATTAATCCATTTCCAGCTGTAAGACTGCCAAAAAGGACTGGCAAGCAAGGAAGTCTTTATTTTCTGGAAGTTTCCTGTTGTTCTTCCTCAATCCAGAGCCCTGAATTGATTGTTAAACCCTTCCATTTGTGCCACGGTCAGGTAATGACCATGGTATATGTTGCTGGCCATAGAGAATCCTACAAAGAAGACAGAAATAAAATGTCCAAACCTGTCCAAGTTAGTGTCTGTGAAATGCGAACCCTCACAACTTCATCTGGCATTCAGAAAAAAGAAACCTTAAGTAGAAAATACAATGTGAATAAAGTTTATACTTTGCAACCACATATTGGGCTCTCCCATTCTCAACTGTATACACCAACATATCACAACTTTCTCTATTATCATCTTCATTATCATCATTATTGTCATCATCATTATTGTTATCCTCCTAATCATCTTTTTTTCCCCCTACTAGCGTCATTTGAACAAGTCCTTAAAAGATCTTGGTACCTGCTGCAGTCTTTTGTCATCTTGACACATGCTGCAAATAAAAAGATTTGCTACATTTTCTTTTGGCATAGTTTTTAAAGCTGGACGCCCTTCCTGCCACCATGCACAACTACTGTGTGTATTATGTGTATTTTATCCTGTCACCAATACTAGGGAGGCTGTCTGTAGTATGACTAAAGTGTTCATTTTACCTCTAATCAGTTTTCCTTACTGCTCTTTTAAACAGGTTACTTTTGTTGTAACTTGCTGTAGCTTACCAAGTTTGCATCTCTTTTGAAAAACTTTTGAAATTATTACTGGAATAAATGCCCTCAAATCATCAGTCAGTGATTTACCTTCTGAAATTTGCGCTTTAAAAGATATATATATATATATATATATATATTTATAAGTGAAATCGTGATGGCACCTGTGCCCAGCGTCGCCTTCCTGGCACTTGTGCCGGTGGCACGTGTAAGACATTTGAGCGAGATTGTTGCCAGTGCCACTAGACTGGCTCCTGTGCAGGTGGCACGTAAAATACACCATTTTGAGCGTGGCCATTGCCAGTACCGCCTGACTGGCCTTCGTGCCAGTGGCACGTAAAAGCACCCACTACACTCTCGGAGTGGTTGGCGTTAGGAAGGGCATCC
>NC_068987.1:74879464-74882916 GCF_001194135.2 Octopus bimaculoides
ATAGATATATATATATATATATATATATATATATACACACACATACCATTGTTTTAATGTCCCCTTTTCCATGCTCACATGGATCATATGTAACTTGTTGAGGCAGTTTCTTCATAGTTGTATGCTCTTCTTATTTCCAACCCTCACTTGTTTCCTAGTGAGGTACTATTTCTCCCATACCCAGACATGTTTTCATGAAAGATTGGAAGCAAACAACACTGTTTAGTATGACAGTGATGCTCACTTGCAAGTACCGAGTGACGTCAAAACAAAAAGACATACACACATACACACACTCTCACCTTCCTGATTACAATGCACTTCCAATTCCTTCATGATTGCACCCTACTTTTCCATTTTAGCCCACATCATTTCCTGCAAATCGTCTTCTTTATTCATCAGTGTTAAATGTTCAGCTCTGAGGAAAAATATGAGGCACAAATACATGTATGTGATATGTATACATATATGTGATGGATTTCTTTCAGTTGCCATCTATCAAATCAGTTCATAAGGCTTTGGTTGGACCAGGGATGTAATACATGTGCGCACACACACATACACACGCATTAATGACTTGTAGGTGTGTGTGTGTGTGTGTGTGTGTAATGGTGGCAAATGTTATGCCCTTCAGTGTTCTTGTAAGAGTAGTTATCAGTGGTTAAGGCTTTCTATGTGACTGGACTTGTGATCAGCAAAAGCCACTGTTCTTGAACTGCTGGGTATTTTAGAGTGAGCTAACTCAGGGTTGTTGCCTTCAAGGGTGATAATTCTGTAGGGCTGAAGCCAATTTTTTAGAGTTGATTAAGTTAACACCATTTCTGGACTGGTACTTGTTTCATCGACCCTCCCGTCATATGAAGGATGGAAAGCATATAGGCTCTTACCTTGAGCTGGCGAAACAAACTTCAAAAGAGGGAACTACTCTGCACTCTGACTGGAAAACTTATTGCACAACATAGTACACTTCCACTACCCATGTAACCTCCTGGCTAAAATCTACAATCTCTCATAACTCACTGCACATGTCTGATCATACTAGCTGCTCATTGAAGAAAGAGGCAGATCAAAACATCCTCTTTTTTTACATGACTTTAGTTCCTCCCTTGCTTCCAGTTCCTTGAATTCTTTCAATGCTGATTTACTACCCCACATGGCACCCCTGATCTAAAAATCACTTCAGTATCCTCTCAGTCCATTTCAAAGTCATCTATCCACCTAAGTGGACATCGCTGTCCAAGGCTGTGGAGATGACCGTTCCATCCAGGATGTGACAATGGCGTTCCGTCAGCAAGCACTTCTGTCACCTTTCCTTTTCTCCACTGAGTTGTGCACTTCACATTGAAAGGATTTACTCACACCTCATACCTTATCTGAACTGGTGCAGGTCCTTTCTCTTCCCCAAAATGCTGTGATACTCATTTTCCGGTGTCTCTATTTGTACCTGAACTCTGTTCTTTGCAGGACCGACTTCCCATCTGTGGGTGACATGTTGTACCAGAGGACCACCTCTGTGGGGAAGATTTTCCCCGTCTCAGCTATGGCCTTGACTGTGCAATGGTGTCTTTCCACAAATTCATTTCCACTTGGGCTATATTCAACTCTGAAGAAGCCAAAAACAAATGATAATTGTTTAAAATTTAAAGTATTACATGACCAAATTTTGACTTGGGATCACAGGTTAACAATCCTTGATCTCACAGCAAATGACTTCAGTTGCTGAATAACATCTATAGTCACTAGTTCTATAGCTGTTTTGCAATGTTTCACTTTCACAACCAGATTACTCTTATCAATGTCATTAGTATAATTCCATCTTCCAACATCTTGTGAATTTCATTGTTGGTTATTGCTTTCCTCTGCCAAAACATCGGTACATCTGGCATACTGATTCCCTTGACTTCCAATGATGATTCTCACTTAGTCCCTTTCTTCAGACCTGCTTGGCTTGGAGAGACCTATTCATCCATCAATCCATCCATCCATCCCTCCTTCTGTCCAGACATCCATCCATCCGTTTCCAGTATCCATTATTCCTGGGAAGGTCATTGTGGGAAGAGTCTACAGACATCTCCTCCATAGGGTCCTGTCAGAAGTAACCATCATTGCTGCTGGATTCCCGAGCATGACCAACAGAATCTACGAATATTACCTAACCAAGAGTAAAATCCTTGCTAGTATAGTTTTTAGGTTTATAAGGATATGCAAGCTCAACTAACGAAGATCGAAGTGAAAATCATTGGTAGGGTAACAACTGTTATTATAGTTAAGCATTTTTAATTTTGTGTATAGGAGACTATATGCTGTGTGGAGTGAAAAATCAGACAGTTCTAGCCCTTGAGTAAGGAACCATTCTGAGAAGTAGGGCAAGAATAGGAAATGTTAGACTTTTCATTCTTCACACCAAATGAATTGATCAAATTCTGCTATGAATTCTTGATTAATTGCTGCTAATGTAGACAATCAACAGTTTACCTCACATTTTGGATTTTGTCCTATTTTTAAAATGTTTTTACTGAATCCATCTGTTCCATGGTCCAGTTTTCCATTCATTTCAAAGAGTTTCATTTCATGTCAACAATTCTTCTGGGTTTTTTTTTTTGTTATTTTATTTTATTGCAATGTCTAAGATGAGTTTTTACTCTTTAGCTTGTTTCAGGCAGTGAACTTTGGCCATGCTGGGGCACCACTTTGAAGGGTTTAGACAGTGAATTCCAGCATAAGACTCCAGTACTTGTTTTAAAGCCTGATGGTTAAATTATCCCTATTTTACTTTTTTGTTAAACTGTTAGGTTAGAGAGATGTAAAAAAAAAAACTCTAGTTTTGTATCAGTACTGAAGACAGTCTCAAACAGTTTTGATATCAATGACAGGTAAATCAATAATGTAGAATGTATGGCACTACAATTTAGCCAAACGCCAATATTCAGATTTTTCCTTTGGAATCATCATATATTTTTTTACATAGTGATCCCATAGAGTTGGGATCTCCAGCATGGTTTTGTGTTAAAAGTTTCACATTGATTTTTCTTTTCCTGGATACCATACTAAACATCCTGCAACTGGATAATCTCTGAGGGGAATTTTTATTTTTATATTTATGTTGTGTTTTATGTGGGGTTTTTTTGTACATGAAATTCAAATCATTTCTATTTATTACAGTTTTATAAGAACAATAAATAGTACATTTCAACTCAAGTTGCCTTAATGAGTTTCAATATATACATGTGTGTGTGTGTGTGTATTTGTATTTGTGCATGTCTTTTCCTTTTTTTTAATATTTGAAAAAATATTTCAAAACTGTCTTTTACTTCCCTCATACAAGTATGCCCAAAGTTCATAAGTAAACAGACTTCACAGGTCAAATTCAACATTCACATATATACATATATATATATATACATATATATATATATATACATATATATATATATATATATATATATATATAC
>NC_068987.1:74882926-74883529 GCF_001194135.2 Octopus bimaculoides
TGTTTCAGTCATTTGACTGCTGCCATGCTGGAGCACCGCCTTTAGTCGAGAAAATTAACCCCAGGACTCATTCTTTGTAAGCTGAGTACTTATTCTATCGGTCTCTATTGCCAAACTGCTAAGTTGTGGGGACGTAAACACACCAGCATCCGTTGTGGGGAGAAACACATACATATATATTTATATATATACAACAGGCTTCTTTCAGTTTCCATCTACCAAATCCACTCACAGGGCTTTGGTCGACCTGAGGTTATAGTGGAAAGCACTCACCCAAGGTGCCACGCAGTGAGACTGAACCTGGACCCATGTGGTTGGTGAGAAAGCTACTTACCACACAGCCACTCCTATGCATACATGTAGCAAATGTTATAGACATGGCTCATATATAATTGAAAAGAGGAAGGAAAGAGAGGTTGAGTACTACACTGTATTAAAACCATACTTCACTATGAGATCCAACTTTAAACCAACCTTATGTTTGCTTTTCTCTGTCACTGTCTGTCTGTCTATCCCTGTCTGTATCTCTCTCTCTCTTTCTCTTGTTGTGTCACTCAGTACCCATTGAATTTCAAATTACATTTTTGAACCCCCCCCCCCCCC
>NC_068987.1:74883767-74886155 GCF_001194135.2 Octopus bimaculoides
AGGAAGCTTTAAAATGAAAACAAAACAAATTAGTGGGAGAGGAAAAGTCATTTTACCTAATGGAAAACACACACACACAGACTACAAGCTTCTTTCAGTCTCTGTCTGCCAAATCCACTCACAAGGCTTTGGTTTTTTGGTCAGCTCTGGGCTACAATAAAAGACACTTTCCTTAGTTGTCTTGCACTGGGACTGAACCTGAAACCACATGATTGGAAAGCAAACTTCTTATCTACACAGCCATGCCTGCACCTTTTGTATACTAAAATTCATGAACACTATCATCTTATATAGGACAATTGTTACAATTATTTATTATGTTTGTATCAATCTTTGGTTTTTGTGTATCACAATTTAGCAATCTGAAGATATTTTTCATCAGAATCTGGGTGCACGTGCAATGTATTCTAGCACGGATATAATACATACATAAAAACCACAGCTGTTATTTTTTAAATTATTTATAATTTATGAATGACATCTTCTCATGTGTGATTGTTTTATAACTATTTATGTTTATACCAATCCTCAGTTTTGTTCATAGTTATTTGTAAACTCAAACCAGAGCACTTTTCTCTCAAGTATTGACTTGTACTTTACAGCACTGCTGGAGCTAGACCATTGCTTGATACTCTTTTATCATCTCTGAATGTGAAGATTTAGATATATTGTTGTTGTTTGCTCTTTCCCGGTTTCATTGGCATATGGGTTCCCCATCTGAACTGGACGCCAGTCCATCGAAGCTGCTAGATGCAGGAGGAAAGTGTAAGAGGAAGTTATGGTGAAAGAGTCAGCAGAGGTTTGCCATTACCTTCTGCCGGAGCTGTGAGAAGCTTAGGTGTTTCGCTCATAAACACACACATCACCCAGTATGAGATTTGAACCCACGATCCCTCGACCATGAGTCTGCTGCTCTAACCACTAGGCCATGTGCTTCCACGAAGATTTAGATATAGTTGTTCTTTATTCCTAGATCAGCCCTGATTAAGTAAACCTATGATCAAAGCATTCCAGACATGGCCATATCATCCCGTTTCTACTATAATCTAGACTCCATTACCTAAAGTAATATTTCTGTATTTCATGATAGTAGAGTGTAATTTGAGTGAGATTTGACTACTATTTCTAACAGATTGAGTAACTGCAGAGAGGCTTGTTCATTGGCCAACTGAAGGTTCCAATTATAAAATAATCTCTTGTTTTGACAAGCTTTTTGTATATTTAAATAATTGTTTCTAATTCAGGCCCAAGGCCAGCAGTCTTGGGAAGAAGAGGTATAATGGATACAATTGATTAAATTTCACCAGTACTTTACTGATACTTTATTTATTGACTCTAGAGGGGTGAAATGTGAAGTTGATCTTGATGTGACATGGACTCAGAATATAAAGAGCTAGAAGAAATACCACGAGGCATTTCCCCCCACCCACTCCTAGTGCCCTAAGGCTTTTGCCAGCTCATTACCTTGTCTGTTATTGTCATCATTTAATGTTTGCTTTTCCTCACTTGCATGGGTCAGACAGAACTTGTTGAGACACATTTTCTACAGCTGAATGTCCTTGCTGTCACCAACCTCCCGCCTGTTTCCAAACAAGGTAACATTTCTCCATGACCAGACATGGAAACAAACAACACCGCTTGGATGACAGTGCTGCTTGGTTACAACAATCATGCAATATCAAGACAAGAGTACCCATACACACACACACACACATACACACGCAAACATAAACACACGCATATGGTGACTTTCTGAGACACATTTGTTCTTTTTCTTTCTCTCCATTTGTCTTTTCTCTCCTCGTTTATTCTTTCCGTAGAAGAGCAAATGCCCAAAGTATGAAAGCTGTTTCCTGTACGTAAACCTAATACAGTCTGTCTTTTTACCTTGTCTTCATGTTATTTATAATTTTTGCACTATATTTACGATAGGCTTCTTCCAGTCTTCATCTAGCAAATTCGTTCACAAGGTTTTGGTTATTCACTAAGGCTATAGCAGAAGGCAAGAAAAATGAGGGATAAAAGATTGAGTTACATGGATAGATAATATGAAGAATTGAACAGACTTAAAATACAGTGAAAATATAAGGACAACACAAGAAAGACTGAGATGGCAATATCGAGTATTCAACTGGCTGAGGGTGGATGATATCTGATGATGGCGCTGAATTCTACCATCAGCTGATTTATTTCTGTTTTGAAAGAGAGAATTTCTTGAAAATATTATGAACTTTTCATCAACACCAGAGATATTTTGAATAAAGTTTTCAGTGAAAACATATCAAGGTTTCTTCCACTGCTTTTTTTCTCTTTTTTATGTTTTTTATTACTCTACACTATTTTCCTGCAATTTTCAAAAATTGTTGAAATGTCACACACACACACACC
>NC_068987.1:74887205-74893737 GCF_001194135.2 Octopus bimaculoides
TATTTTGTTTTTTTACCCAGTAAACACAGAAGGAAACTGGAAATGTTTTAGTCCTTTTGTTAACTTCTCAGCAAAGAATATTCATTCATTTATTTACTTGTTTCAGTCATTTGACTATGGCTATGCTGGAGCATCACCTTTAGTCAAACAAATTGACCCCAGGACTTATTCTTTAATAATAATGAAATTATTGTGTATAGTCCTCAGGTTCACTACAACTGATCATAGGTGCATGTACAGTACATAGAATTATGTACAAATGTCAGGTAAGTGAACAGTGTATGAGTCATGATATACATGTGTTCATGCGTATAGTGGAGGGGAGATACCAGGTGTAGTGTTGGTGAATTTCAGGAAGCATGGAGGTTTTAAAGGATGCAATGTCTCGGCAACTAACAACTGATGCAGGTCGTTTGTTCCATGCTTCAGCAACTCTGAGTGTGAAAAAATGTTTCCGAAAGTCATGGGAGCTGTGCTGTTTTCTGCTTTGTAGGCATGGCCACGTGTGTTAGGCACATGGAGCTCAAAAAGGTGCTGAAGGTGGTTGTTGGCATGATGATCAGTAATTTTGTGGGTGTTTACCTAGGCATTTGCCAGATGTTGGAGCTTCAATGTATTTATGCCCTGTGAAGCAAGGTGTTCCGAGTATGGTAGATGTCCGATGGAAGATATTTGCTTGGTTGCATGTCTCTGAACAGTTTCCAGGAGGTCAATGTCCTGAGCAAGACAGCGGTTCCAGATTGGTGATGCAAATTCCAAGTGTGGCCTTAAATAGATAGCTGGAGAGCAACTGACAAACATCTTACTGAGTGATGCCAAGACACCCTCAGCCTTCTTGACAATTTTAGAGATGTGTTTTGTCCAGCACAAATCACTGCTGACAGTAATGCCCAAGTCACATTCACAAGAAGACTTCTTGATATTATGGTGTGGAGAGAGTATGTGAACGCTGGGTTTTTCTTCCCAAAATGCATGGTGGTTCACTTGTGTAAGCCTAGTACTTATTTTATCGGACTCTGTTGCCGAACTGCTAAGTCATGGGGATATAAACACACCAACATCAGTTGTCAAGCGCTGTTAGGGAGACAAGCACACACATACACGAATATATATATATGATAGGCTTCTTTCAGTTTTGTCTACCAAATCCACTCACAAGGCTTTGGTCGGCCTGAGGCTATAATAGAAGGCACTTGCCCAAGGTGCCATGCAATGGAACTGAACCTGGGACCATGTGGTTGGGAAGCAAGCTTCTTACCACACAGCCACACTGCACTAGAGTAAAAAGAAAATACTTGTCCAAGGTGTAATGCAGGGGGACTGAAAACAAAACCATGCGGTTGGGAAGCAAACTTCTTGATCACACAGCCATGTGTGGTTTATAAAAATGGTAATTCTTTACCCAAGATGGAAAAAGGAGGCTGAATTGGATGCTAGAATTGCAGCTAAAAAAGATAAAAGGTAAAAACTCCCTTTGGTTATGAATGACTACAAGATCGCACCAAGATAGTTCCCCTCTGAGGCACAAGTCTGGGCAAGGTTATTTATAGAAGACCAGCAATCACCCATGCTTACCAGCCTCCCCTCTCCATGCCACTGATGTTATCCAAGGGAAAGGCAAAGGCAGATACAGCTTGGCACCAGTGACGTTGCAACTCATTTCAACAGTTGAATGAACTGGAGCAATATGAAATAAAGTACCTTGCTCAAGAACACAACAAACAGCCCAGTCTGGGAATCAAACTCACAACCTCATGATAGTGAGCCCAATGCTCTAACCACTTAGCCATGTGCCCTCACAGAATTACAGATGCTGGCGCAGTAATCTTTTCTACTCTAGGCACAAGGCTTGAAATTTTTAGGGAGGAAGCCAGTCAATTAGATTGACCCCAATATGCAACTGGTACTTAATTTAACAACCCCGAAAGGATGAAAGGCAAAGCTGACTTCGCCGGAATTTGAACCTAGAATGTAAAGACAGATGAAATACCGCTAAGCATTTTGCCAGGCATGCTAATGTTTCTACTAGGTCACCACCTTGATGCTGGTGCAATGCAACAGCTCCAGTATTTAATTCTCACAAGAAGGGAGATTAGTAAAAAATCCAAACATGCTATCTTCTGTTTGGTTTTTGTGCTTGTTCTCATTTATGATCATGAATGTTGGGTAATGACTGAAAGAATATGATTGCAAACATAAACAGCCAAAATGGGATTCCTCCAAAGGATCACTGGAGAAATGTTACTTGACAGGGCACGTAGCTTGGAGATCAGGAAGTCCTTTCAGGTTGAGCCACTACTTTTTCACATCGAGAGGACACAGTGCCAATACTTTGGAATGTGGTTAAAATGTCACAGGAATGATTGCAAGACAGATTCTTCAAACTGCATTAACTGACAGAAGACCTAGGGGTGGACTAAGTAGAAGGCGGTTGGAAAATGTCCATAGTCTCTTGGGAATCCAGCCTGAAAACTAACGACTCTGCCATCTCGCCTCTAACATAAGCATGAACCCATGATTTTGTGTGTGCGTGTATGGTGGGGGCTGGGGTTGTCGATAAAATCAACCATTGTGCTTGACCAGAACTTTATTTTATCGACCTCGGAATAATTAAATGCAAAGTTGACTTCGGTTGGGGGTTTGCACAGAATTTATAGAACTGGAACAAATACCAGAAGGCATTTTTTCCCGACACTTCAGCGAAAACAGCAAAAATGAGAATAATAATCTTTAAACAATAATAATCATTTCTAATTTAGGTATGAAGTCAGGGAACAGTCGATTATATTGATCTCCAGTAGTTGACTGACAGAGTTTTATCGAACCCGGAAGGGCAAAAGATAAATTCGACCTCTTTACGAGCTAGAACAAACACCGCAATGCATTTTGTCCGATATTCCAACGAATCTACCAATCCACCACCCTATCCGCAATATTAATAATTTTAACTTGTGGTGCCAAGCCCCAATATTTTTTTTAGAGGTGAATATTCATTTCAATAAAATTGATCCTGTATATGAGAAGGGAGATAACTACATAGCTCAATTTTTTTTTGTCACTCTTTCAAATGTGCCACTGACTATGTTAAGTTTAGATTAAATAATAAACCAACGAAAGTAAGCATTCGTAAGCAAAAAGGCAACAACATTAAAAAAAAAAGCTAGAGAATTTAATTACAACTCTCATAGGACTCAATCATAAAATATCCGAAACGTTAAACTTTTGCTCTTCTTCATAGCACAACCAATTTATTTTATATTTAAACAGTTAAAATACTTAGTTGCCGTAGTGATAAAAATAGAAGTGGAGTTGGTATGATAGACATAGAGGTCTAGGGTAAGATGGGGGAATTGTTTTGAGTAGTAGTAATAGTAGTAGTTACAGTAGCAGTATTGAAGTAGTCGCATTGTTGTTGTTGGTGGTGGTGGTGGGCGACACCATTGTTTTCAATATTAGCATTAGTGGTAGTGGTGCTGATTTTGGTTGAGACGAGACTGTCAAATAGACCTACGGGATAGACAAACATATATATATATATAAAAAAAACTCAACTAATAAGACTTTCAAGCACCATTATCTTCCAACTAAATCGTAGCACTTACTGCCTACCGTAAATAGAAAGTAGTAAACAAGCCTTTATTACTAGAGAGCTTGTCAATGATGCTACAATCTTCTCGTCTCCTCCGATTTGTCGCTGTTATTATTATTATGTGCCAGGTAATTCTCACAGTAATTTTGTTTTAATTTTCTTTTCTTCTGTATTTATATGTTTGTTCTTTATCGACATTTTCCCCCTCAGTCACTTATATACTTATCCCCCAGTTTCCCGGTAACGTACTTTTTGAACTCGCTGGACCCTCTCGGTTTTTGTACCCCATCATCACAACGCTATTTAAACGGCCACTGACAAACGTATTTGCAAGTGCGACTTAAACACAGAAAGATGCTGCAAAACTGGGTGGTATCAAATAGACAGAACAGGATTGTTAATGAAGTCCATAAAAACAGACCATATTATATGTGTGTGTGTGGTGTGCATGAATGCAATGCAGTGCCTAAGATATATAAGAAGATACAAATAAATTAAATATTTTCATTTTTATGGTAGACGACTAAATGAAACCTACTTCAGTTATAATCTTTAAAATTGTATTCTCTGGCGTAAGTACCAGGAGTCACCCCTAATATGTGTATATACATACACACTCATGTATATATTATAATGAGATTTCACCCTCCACTTAGTGTTAATTATATTTTCGTAATTGGTATCCTAAAAACTTTATATATACTTATGTACAATATATATATTTGTTTATCTCATGCTTTTTGGTACTTCTCGTCGATAGAAGACCGAGAAGACGTTTAACAAGTTCTTCGATAAATAATAACGGGTGAGGAATGCGTGTATTTTTGAATGTCACAATTATGTGTGTAGTTGAAAATGGTAAGAATCTTTGTGCCTAGCATGTAAAATTAATTCAACATAAGTCATTAAAAAAAAACTGTAAGGATATACACATGTGTATGTATATGCATTATTATGCATGTCTTGTTGACATGCATATGAGTTGTTGATGTATGTGTGCCTGTGTGTGTAATTATTAGTCTGTAGAAAGAAAGGGTAGTATTAATTTTCGGCTTTCTCGACGACTTAGAAGTTACTCGAATGCTGTATACTATATATATATATATATATATATATATATATATTAGTAAATTCTGTATTGGTGTATATGTAAATCTTATGTGTACGTGTATGTATTTTTCTTGATGTATGTATCCCTGTGTATTATTTCTTAGTGATATATATCTCCTGATACGTGTATTGTTTCTATTACTGTGTGTGTATGTGTTTGTTGATGTCTTAATGTGTAATACTCTATTTTTTAATTCTATTCACATCTAAGATTCTTTATAAGAATACGCCCTGTCCATTATTTAGTTTTAACTCTCTAGTTTCCAGCTCTCTGTGGGAGGGTCATACTTGGACTGTGAACCGTTTGATTTAGGACTACAGGGAAAAAGTGCTTTAGTTTCATATGCACTCTATATTAAATATATTCGTATAAGAGTGAAAGACTCATCCAAATGGACGAGGTATACATTCTTCACACTTCTAACTACGTAACAAGTGACACTATTTCTCTGTTTAGAGACAGCTTTAAAATTTTCTTTTGTTACTAATTAGTAATATAAAGACTATTGATTAGGTCCCTGCTTTAATTAGATACATATATATTTATGCAGACATTTTTTTCAACATTCACAACTAAAATACATGTTTAATTATTGCATGAATATGGGTGAGTGAAGTTTGTCGTCTTTTAATATATGTCAGATCAGACGTTGTCTGTCTGTGTGTCTCAGTTGTAAACATCACTAGACCTCCCTCATCTCCACCACTGAACCTCCTCCTCATCACCATCACCATCTTTTCAGTATACTGATATTTTCTTCATTTAGTCTCGTTCTTCGACAAAAGCGGTTTCGGATCGATTAATATTATTTCATACATAGACATGTACTTTGAAAAGGTTATTTAATTTTTTTTCTTCAAGAAATGGGAAGCTGTGACAGTTATGCATTTTCCCCAAAGATATATTAGCTACTTAAGTTAGAGATCATTATTATTAAACACAAATCATTATAAGTTGATGATATCCATCCTGAGTAAAATTTGGGATGTAATTATATAACCACAAGCGATTTTGCTTGCTGCCGGATTCGAACTTACATATGAGAAACGGGACATGATTTAAATCGTGCAAACCATTTTGTCCGACACTCTATCAATTATGTTTGTCTTTAGCAATATAGGTTTCTTGCTATAACAGCGATACTAATGGTGACAGTAATCACAATATCAGTTAGGGATGATTATGGTAATGTTAATGATTATAAAGAATTCAAAATATGTCACACCAACGGTTGAGTGTGTGTGTGTGTGTGTATATATATATAAATTAAGCATAGATGTTAATCTATACATTGTGTGGACGTAATGTTGAGAATACTCTCACTATTTTGAGTTTCCCCGAGTATCCTCATACATCACAAATACAACATATCGATTTGTAGGTATATTTTATATACACCATACAATGTAGAGATTAGTCGAGTGATTCTTAAATTCACAAATATGAGGCCCAACATCATCACCACCACCACCAAAATATTAGGGTGAATATTTTGCTTCCCCCCACCACCACCGGTAAGAAAGTGGAGGACCAAAAAAAAAAAATGTGAGACAAAAAAGAAGTTGCACTTTGATTTTTCTTTCTTCGCTATGGTACTGTACAAATTTGTAAAAGCTTTAACGTTTCTTAATTTAATTAAACACATCAATTTTTTTGTAGTAGCTATTGACCCATATATGTATATATGTATGTATATATATATGTATGTATATATATATGTATGTATATATATATGTATGTATATATATATGTATGTATATATATATGTATGTATATATATATATATGTATATATATATATATATGTATATATATATGTATATATATATGTAT
>NC_068987.1:74896057-74897876 GCF_001194135.2 Octopus bimaculoides
TATATATATATATATATATATATATACACACACACACACACACACGTGTGTGTGCATATATGTATACATTTATCTCTGTGTGTGTGTGTATATAGTATGTATAGACGACATGGATCATACCACATTTTGCTAATGCGTCCACTCAGTAAATGTAGTGACAGCTTAATTTTGTATACAAGTTCTTATGATTGATTACCGACATTGTTAGAATGTAGGCAAATAACTGGCCCACCTTCCATTGATGGCAGCCACTATGTCGTCACTCGACCTACAAGAAAAAGCAACCAAATCTCACACTTCACACTCTTTATTCACGAAAACAGCAGGCTACATTGGTAGTCTTCGATATCTCTAAAAGAAAAGTGGGATGATTATGATTGGTACAACTTTAATTATATAGGCTTGCTCGCTTAGGGATGAGCTGGGAGGAAAACGCGAGCAAACGTGTGATTCTCTTTCAAGATCTGTTAAACATAGTAATATACATTCCCCTCAAATTATTCGGTACTGTCTCTAAAATGAAAAAATACAAGTTGGATAATATAGTTTGTAAATGTATTTACGTCTGAAAAAAAGTTGCCTTCGAACATAGATCTGTCTGCTCTCTTCAACTTGACTTGGGGTTAAATATTAATCTTTTCTACTTTAGGCACAAGGCCCGAAATTTTTTTTGGGGGGGGGCAATCGATTGGATCGACTCCAGTACGCAAATGGTACTTAATTTATCGACCCTGAAAGGATAAGCCGTCCTCGGTGGAATTTGAACTCAGAACGTAAAGACAGACGAAATACTGTTAGGTATTTCGCCCGGCGTGCTAACGTTTCTGCCAGCCCGCCGCCTTATGGGGTTAAATAATTATCGGCATCACAACCACTTCGAACTGAATGATCGGCGGCGTGAGGATGACTGCAGTTTTCTTTGGAAAATCCTCATCCGACCTCGAATATCATGAATACTATGTTTGTCTGTGTGTATGTGTAGACTTGTGGATATTATTAAGTCACGTATGTACGCGTCTGCAATGATGTTCAATAGTGTCTGCATGCCAAGGGTGATTGATCGCTCGCCAAGCGGTCTTACTTGTGTTTCTATAAACGCTAAAAAACGGACACCTGCAATATAACATTCAAATTGATTGTTGTTGTTTAGCTGTAAGTCTGTTCCTGATTGAACAGGCTTATGATCAAAGGTTTTTTGCCACCTAGACCATATCGACATTTTAGTACTATCTACGACTACATCTCTCTAATGTGTGTCCTTCATTTATTTGAGTCAGTGTGTGGTTTCAGTGATTTTTAATTGCAATTTCTAACATTATCAGCGACCGCTAAGACTCTTTCGTTGGCTTGTACATATGAGATGGACATCAACATTATAGAGCAGCCGCCAATGAAGTTAGTGTCATAATTTGGCCGTAGGTGTGATGACTTAAAGAGCTTTAATGCTATCTATCTATCTCCCCCCCTCTCTCTCTCTCTTTTTCTCTTTCTCTCTCTCTCTTTCTCTCTCTCTCTCTCTCTCTCACACACACACACAGTCTAATCTGTGAATGTGTGTGTGAAAGAGAGAGATAAATACACGTTAATAGTGTTTTTTTTTTTTTGCACTCACACAGTAAACATTTAACAAAACACAGCTGGTATCGTGTTTACTTGATATCGGACGTACTCGAGAACGGATGAGGGAATCTGCATGTGGTAGCTCGACGTGCTAAAAACAGCAGTCAAATCTTCAAATCACAGCCTACCTTTTTTCTTAAGGAAAGAAAAAGTGAGTTACTCATAGCTGTCTTTGATCATAAAATCTACTCGATCAAGG
>NC_068987.1:74898843-74911417 GCF_001194135.2 Octopus bimaculoides
ACACACACACACACACACACACACACACACACACACACACACACACACACACACACACATATAACTTGAGGACCCTGTGCAGCCATAGGTGAAATAGAACAGCGAGAGATCCCCCCTCCAACATGTGTGATTCGTTACTCCTGGCACGGACTGTTTTGTTCGTGTCTCGAAGCTGTACATTCTATGTTTAGGTCTCATATACTGCAAATAAGTTCTGTTTCTTCGTGGTATAATCTTACTTTTGGCATCTGTATCTTTATTCATTTGGTCGACGTAAGTCATTGAATTTCGTCTTCATCTACGAACCATCGAGGAAAGCTGTTCGTAATCGCTTGATATGCTAGAAATAGCAATCAAATTTCCCTTAAACACCGTACTGTTTTACAAAACATGAAGATACATTGGATATTACACATTGTTGTAGATATTACTTTATCCAAGAAAAGAAAGCGATGGGATGATCACGAATAGAAAACTTTTGATATTAGGGTTTTATTCAGGCAAGTTTTACCTTGAGTTAAACAAAACAACATCGAACGTTTTAAAGCAATTATAGTGGAATTTGTGTGTATGTACAATTTCAAACGCATTGTGTACATTTGTAAAGTAGTAGGTATATATATATATATTATATAAAGCTGAATGTTTTAATAATACATTCAACTGAAGTAACTATATCAACACTGTTATCTGCACCGAGCACTCTTTGTTCATAGGGCAAAATTGTCAACAATTTATGCATGCATATGGTATATAAATTATCATTCGAGTAGTGGAGTTGCTGATGTCCCCAATTTCCAAGCCTTGTGTCGATGCTACAGGCAACTATACATCTATATATATATACATACATAAATGCATAGATATGTATGAAATTATCTGTATGTATGTATATGCAGTTTATATATATGTATATATACGTATGTGTATATATGTTTGTGTGTGTGTTTATACACATGTTTATATATAGACATATACCTATATATGCATGCATATATAATTATTTGTAGCATAGGCACAAGGCCTGGAATTCGTGGAATACATATATACATATGTATGTATGTCTGTATATAGAGAGAAAGTCGTCAGCGAGCTGAGTTTCAACTTTGATGTCGTACATATCTGAAATTTGACCCTTCCCCTAATTTCCATACACTTTGTCTCATTATTTCTTTTCCTCATTGTTCTTAAAGTATTTTGTAACAGAAGTGGAATTTCCTGTCAAAACCATTCTTTTTCTCTCGGGAATAAATTACCTTTTTCTGCCATTTCATTTTTCTGTTTTTTTTTTTCCTGTGTATCTTTGTTTCCTTAAGACACAATTGTAACAGATTGTCGTTGGTTAATTCTATGTTAGCCTGGCCTATGGCGTTCCAACCATGGCAGTCTTGTCTTTCTCATGGGCCTTGTGCATCTAGGAATACATTACCCAGTGTTTTCTCTTTTCAAGATAGTAGGGTTATATACTTGGAGGGAAATTTGGCTCTTATTGACTCATCTTAATCTATCTGAGCTCAAGTAATATTTATAATCTGTTCTAAATCTCTTCACTTTGTCATAAATTTATGACCTGTATAAAATTGTTATGACTTGACCTTTTAATTGAGTTGGTATTTTCAGCCTTGACACTTTGATTTCTCATGTCACAATTTCCAGATTATGAAGAAAATCTTTTCATCCTTATACATTTTTTGTTGGCAATATGAATTCAAAGAATAACGTTAATGGTTGTAACCATTAACTTTATCAAAAGTTACATGACCTGATCTTATTTAAGTAGTGAAAATTTGGATAAGTTCATAAGCTATCTAGAGATGTGATAACCTATATTTCAAGGAAAGCACTTTGAAGTCAAATTTTCAATTTATTCTTTCTCAAATTTTTCCATGTTTGTGAACTTTGTTAAATATTTTTTTGCTAATGCAGACATCCACTTACCCTCACACTCTCAACAACAACACACACACACACACACACATAAGTTCAGGTATGGCTGCATTCACATGGTTTGAGGTTCACTCCTGCTGCATGTCTCTTTGGGTGTGTGTTTTCTACAACCCTGGGCTGATCAAACCCTTATGAGTGGATTTGGTAGGCTGAGACTGAAAAACACGAATCATGTATGTTTGTGTATATGCATTTGTGTGCCTCTTCATGTTGGCATCATGAGGTAGTTGTAAACAAGTATCACTGTCATACAAAGAATGTCCTTTGTTTCTATTCTGCCAAGAAAACATCCAGTCATGGGGAAACGTTACCTTGCTTGGAAACAAATGAGAGTTGGCAACAGGAAGGGCATCTGATATGATCAGACAGAGAGATCAAAACTGGAACCATATGAAGTTGCTTTCATGATGACTTTTGCTGACAACAAGCCACTTAATTCTGATTTCATACCCTTCGTTCATCATTACTCCTTCTGCTTTTCTCTCCCTCTCCCATCTGTGTTGGTTATAAGTAACAACAAAACCTAATCTTGCCCTTATGCACATCATCCCCTCCATTGCTGGTTTCTAATCTTTATCCTCAGTCAAACTTTAGTGGGATGTTGATGTGGTTATTACTGCTATCTGAAACTGTTTCTTCTCCCCCTCTTGCCATTTCATCATTTGTACAGTCTATGGTATCATACATACACACTCTTTCTAGTCAGTTTCTTTTCTTTGTCCATTCGTTTCTCTTAATAAACAATCATTTTTGTTCTTATTTAACCCAAGTCAACCGTGAGCTGTCATCAAAGGCATTCCAGTTGTAATCATCTCATTAGAGATATGTAGGACTATATTATCTAATATGCCCTTATTTGAGATGGTAGGGTTTTGACTTGAGGGATATTTTGACTGTTGCTTGTAGCAGGTCAAGGGACCATGTAGCAGATCCCTTGTTATCTTGTCAATATTCTGTTGTTTTCATCTAGTCTATATTTTGATGCCACCTCTGTTCTTTTATCTGCTAATCCTTCCACTCTCACAAACATTACTATTCAATGAGGGGAACCTCAACATCGATTCTTAACTACAAACTTCTGCAGTTCATCTCACTAAAAAGAAGACATTAATGGTTTCAGGTTCTGGCACAAACCCAAACAACATCTAATCTAAGCTAATTCTCCTCCTAATTAACTGTGCTTTAACTTTCTGCTATTTTCGTAACTTAGTCCATCAGTTTGATACCTCTGTAATTTCTCCCTTCATAAACCTCTCCTTTGCTCTTGCAACAGCAGTTGAGTCATTGAGGATAACACCTCCATGTACTGTCTGATAGCAGCAGATGCAGTCTTTATTTTCACCATGTGTAAACAGACAATGGGGCTTAGTGCAATTCCTGTCCTCACCAGCTCCTGTTAAATGGTCCAACCCATGCCAGCATGGAAAACGGACATTAAATGATAATAAAATGATACATACACACTGAGGTGTTCAAGACCTTATTGGGCATTCACATATCTATTACCAATTATCACGAGTTTATCAGCATAGTCTAGGTCAGTGACAGTGAAATCTTGTCCCAAGAAATCTGCATAAGCATGCTCTGCCGTTCAGTTGCCAACAAAGTCAAAGAGCCCTGCTAGTCAGATAAATGAATTTCAAAGATTTCAGATTTCTCACCATTGTACTGAATCTTTATTCATGTAGAGCTGCATACTTTAATTAGATTTAGCAGCTTCACAAGTTATCCGTCTACAATCTTGATATCCTTGTAGTGCATGTTGCAAGCAACAGAATCAAAGGCTGCTGTGGTTTTGCCTTCACAACAAAATTTCCATTTTATTGTTATTCTAGTAATGGTGTTAAATATTTGTGGAGGCGCAATGGCCCAGTGGTTAGGGCAGCAGACTCACTGTCATAGGATCGCGGTTTCGATTCCCAGACCGGGCGTTGTGAGTGTTTATTGAGCAAAAACACCTAAAGCTCCACGAGGCTCTGGCAGGGGATGGTGGCGAACCCTGCTGTACTCTTCCACCACAACTTTCTCTCACTCTTTCTTCCTGTTTCTGTTGTGCCTGTAATTCAAAGGGTCAGCCTTGTCACACTGTGTCACACTGAATATCCCCGAGAACTAAGTTATGGGTACACATGTCTGTGGAGTGCTCAGCCACTTGCTCGTTAATTTTACGAGCAGGCTGTTCCGTTGATCGGATCAACTGGAACCCTTGACGTCGTAAGCGATGGAGTGCCAACTGTTAAATATTTACCAAAAATAGTATTGGTATTTTCTGCAAGTCACATTGCCTCGATAAATTTGATATAGCTCAACAGAAAATGGTTTTAAACATATCATTCTTCAACAAAAGAAAGATTGGTTTATAAAACTCCTTTCTGTGTAAAACATGACATTCCTCACTCAACAAAAGCAAGATTGATGTATAAAGCTGCTTTCTATAGATGTTGTATCAACCATACATATGCTACCTTCTCTCATTTTCAAAGTTGGCTTTGGTTTAGGTCAAAATCCATGTACTCAAAAAAAAAAAAAACCCAAGAAGAACCGCACCTTACTATGTTTTTGCTGTGTCAACGCCCCCAAGCGAAGAAGTAGGATCTCCAAAGACATATAAATAGAGGTAGTCTGGCCGTGGTAGCAGTTGTGTAGCGGTTGAGTAGAGATCATCAGAAGGTGCTAAATAGCAGTAGCTTGAGACATAACAGTTTTATATCTTGCAAGTCATGAGGAATGAACATGCTGGATTTACACAAGTTAGATAGTATTTGACCTCCTTTGCTTTCACTGGATCCTCCATATTTTCACTCTCTGGATTTCATATCAAACTCTGAAATTCATCATCATTGTCTGATTAATTCCTTTCAGCAATTCTTGCTCAAAAGTACCTCCATTGGTTTGATCGTACATCATCATCTTTAAAGAAACAAACTCATTCAGGATGCATTTAAACCAGAGTCCTGGGATGGTGTAAACAGTGAGGTAGACAAGTGGAAATACCAGTTAGTATGATTGTTGGATCTTGAAATGATGTCTGACCTTCATGTACAATGTCTACTGTCAGAATCACGATTGGTTGATGATCTCCCTGTTAAATGCTTGTGATCTCAGTGGTTAGCATCGTTTTGTGATGCTCTGGATTCACTTGATGGAGCCAGCTCAACTCCTGCCTGGTGAAAGCAAAATACAAATGAACTGATGAAAAATCTTCTGTGAAATCACTTTAGCTGCCAGGTTAAGAAATCCCACAGCAACCAAATCTCTCTTGAATCATTCTTTTTTGTTTTGAATTTAAGTTTTAATTAGGCTCCCCTTTTAATCCCTTCATCCTTTTCTGATTGCCTAAGAGCCAAGGAACTGGTGTTGTATTTTCTTTAACTTGAAGTAGATGCAGCAGATGTTTCCCTGTGTAGGATGCTGCTCTATAGCTGGTAGCTTTCTCCTCCAAGATGAATTAAACTCTATACTACAAGCTAATGAAGCACTCTGGTATCCAGTTGACCATGGTTCTTTCTGCACACACACACACACACACACACATAATATCTCTCCATCCATCCAGTTATGAGAACAATTAAATGTTGTCCTCATGATAAAAAGACCTACTTTACCTTTCATCTGTCTGAAATCAATAAAATATAATATCAGCTAAGGACTGAAATCAATAATATAATCAACTGTTCCCTTTTACAAAAGTCAATATACTTGATCATTCATTGATGGATTCCTGTAATCATTGAAAGCTTAAGTAATTCATTCCATTTGTCTACATTAGTACATGGATAAATAAAGCATTAATGATAGGATAGTATGATATAAAATTCTCGATTCAGCATTCCATTTTATTTTTACTTTGGAAATCTCAACACCTGATATTTGTATCTCATGATTCTATCCAATATTATGTGCCAAATGTATTACAGTATTTTCTCCCTTTAGTATTCAGATTTACTTGTCAAATGTATTGCTTACTTCTTCACGTTGCTTTATTTTGTAGCTTCAAGATGATGTGCGTGTATATTTTTAGAATTACATTGTAGGACAGGTGTGAGAGGTTGGATGTGGTCAGTTTTAGCATAAAGCATGTAGAATATTTGGGCTGAATTAAATGCGAACGGGTTAAATTTAAACTGTGGAGGTTGTAGGATGAGTAAATGTCCTTGATCAATGTGTATATACAGCACTGACTGGTGGTCCAGAACCTCTTATAATTTGCACTAATTTATAAGCAAGAACTTCACAGTATCTTGCATGGTACAGCATTAATGAACTTGTATCGTTTACACTAATGTACCTGTATAATATTGCACCTGTATTTCATTTGATTATCCAAGAGAATTTAAAATTTAATTTAGAGATGACCACTCCTGCTTTGGAAAAATAAATAATCTGGAAAGGTTTTGGAAGTAAAGGTTCTAGAAAATCAATGGTGTACCTGTGTATGCAATGCTTTATATGAAAGTCGCAATAGGTGTGAATTTAGAATACTGGTTGTGTTCATGTAGTTATGAGTAAAATATTGTATTTCTACATAGGCACAAAGCCTTGAATTATGTGGAGAGGGCATTGTTGATGAGATTGTATAATACATAAAAATGTTAGTGCTGTCAAATATCACAAAACTCACTGAATGTGGATGACTGTTTTCATTATGTGTTATAAATTCACAGTTAAACGTTGTGTGTAACTGAGTAGCTAAGAAGTTTACAATCACAAGGCCCCAGGAACAATCTCATCGCTTGGCATTTTGGGCAAGTGTCTTTGCTATAATCTTGAGTTAACCCTAAGTCTTGTGAAAGAAATTGGGTCAACAGAAACTGTGTGGAAACTTCTCAGGTGGATTGCATCTATGATTCAAAGGTCCAACTATGATACATGAGTCATACTGATTTGCTTTGGACATTAATTAAGGGGACACGTGTCTGTGAAATATTCAGCCACTTATTTAATTTGGGTGTTTGGTTGACTGAACAAATGTTCATTGATGAAACCAATAGCTGATTCATCACACATGCATATACACACAACTATACCAACTTAATTATGTTTTCTATAATTTGGTATTAATTAATGGTCATCTTGATATGAGAAAAACAGTTCTACAACTTGTACAGATGGTCTATTTATAGTGATCAAATGTTTGTGTGGTACATTTGTTCGCTTCCTGTGTTAAATCTACATTGCCTGTGCAGGTGCATGGTATGCCACATGTCAGCTGTCAAAGCAATCACAGAGCAGCATGAAATGAAATGCTTTGCTCAAGAACACAATACACCAACCAATCTAGGAATTGAACCCACCATCTTGCAGTCATGGGTGTAACACCCTAACCATTAGGCCACACACCTTCATATTATAATTTGGTTTTATAGAAACAATAATGATAGTGTGGAAGTGTTTTCCTGGTAAATACACCCTATCTAATTTACAATCTCTTGTTTTCCTGACTGAACAAAAATATTTGTTAGCCCACTCCTACTTGACAAGTAGACAGGTATAAAAATACTTGTTCCAACAAATAAAACATCCCACCCAATTCTAAGGCTTGGAAGTCTCTTTCTTGTAATCACTTTGCAAGCATCAAGTTTCTCTTCTTCTATTTGAGATCTCTACTTTAGTGCAATAACTTACATGATATCTTATCCAGTCCAGCTGATGATAGCCCATGACTCACTTAACCAACACACCAGCTGCCTTCTCAATCTGACTATTTTGTTGTTAAATACAATTGCTTCCCTTCCTCAGAACTAGCCAGTTGTATACGACCTCTACCCTGACACACCACTCTCTCCCTCCCTCCCATCACCCACACTATCTTGTCAACTTACATCCCACACTAAGGACTTCATTATCTTTCCTCCTAAGAATGCCAAGCTTTCTAATTACTCTTCTATACACGTATTTCCTGTTAACAACCAGCTTATGGATATTCAGTCTTGGAGGGACTGTGAAGGTCAAGAGTACAGCTCCTTCCCCCTGATTTAACCAGCATATTAAAAAAAAGAGATTCTTCCTTTCCAGAATACAGCATCTGAAGTTGCCTTCTTTTCCTTATTTTTTATCCCCTGCAGACACAATCCTACATACAGATATTCAAACAATGTCAACTGCAGTCATACTTTTCATCCATCACACTGGGTTTGCAGGGTGAGCAAAAGTAATTGAGCATTTCCCCTCTTCAGTTCTTTAGAGGGAACTAACTTGACTGAGTTACACTCTCTGTCTAAATAAAGCATTGGTTTGAAAATATAACTTTTTACATGGTGTCATCTTATCAGAGGACATGTTCTGTTGGACTGTGGCGATTTCTTTAATTAGTCTTGTAGCGACATTCTGGCATTTTCTAATGACCTTGTTGAGTTTACTTTTCTCCCACACACACTTTTTCTCCATTCCCCCATCTCCTACTTTAAATGAAAGTCCACTTGTCAAAGATATTTTTTTACCTGGGGAAGCAAAGTTTAGAAGGAAGAGCTACTCTTCATACTTACAACTGTCAGTTTTCTGACAGCTGTCTCTGCACTTTCTCACCCTGGCCTGTCATCACACTTAAATAAATCCTTTGTTATTGTTCTAGATACCCATTCTAGTTCTTTCTAGCTCCTTTTTTTTTTTTTGTTAACCCTTCATTTTTAATTTTCTTTTAAAACATGCTTATGGGGAAAATACTAACTATATTGGTGACAGGAAAGACATCTAACCATAGTACATTGGCCTCTACAAATTCCATGCAAGCATAGAAAAGTGGATGCTAAAATTATGTTGGATAAATGCTTAGGGACACACTCTGCTTGTAAACCAAATGAGGTTGATGCCGACACTGTAAAGTAAGTCAGGTAATGTTAACTACACCCATTACCTATAGAGTGAGAAAGAGCATATATCTCCAAAGGTCTCGGTCTTTAGTCATTGCCTCTGTGAGACCCAACGTTCGAAGGTCATGCTTCACCACCTCATCCCATGTCTTCCTGGGTCTACCTCTACCCCGGATTCCTTCCACTGTTTGGGAGTGGCACTTCTTCACACATCTCTCCTCATCCATCTGTAGTACATGACCATACCAGCACAGACGTCTCTGTTGCACACCACATCTGATGCTTCTTCTGTTCAACATTTCTCTCAGGGCGCTTACACTCTGTCGTGTGTGCACACTGACATTACACATCCAGCAGATCATGCTAGCTTCGTTTCTTTCGAGCCTACACATGTCCTCTGCAGTCATGGCCCATGTTTCACTGCCATGAAGCATGGCAGTTCGCACACATACATCGTACAATCCACTTTTCACTCTGAGCGAGAGGCCCTTTGTCACCAGTAGGGGTAGAAGCTTTCTGAACTTTACCCAGGCTATTCTTATTCTAGCCCCTACACTCTCAGAGCAACCACCCCCACTACAGACTTGGTCACCTAGGTAGTGAAAGCTATCAACTACTTCTAGTTTCTCCCCCTGGCATGTGATGGAATCTGTTTTCTGAGCATCTGTGGTGTTTATTGCCCCTGTGCATCTGCTGCACACGAAAGCTATCTTCCCGGTTAATCTTCCTTTGATATTGCTGCACCTCTTATGTGTCCATAGCTTACACTGGGTACATCTTATGTAGTTTCTACCTACACCTTTACAGATCGAGCAGGGCCACCTACCTGTTGTGTTCGCCTTCCTACTTACTAGAACTTTGATCTTTGCAACATTGACTCCAAGGCCCTTCGATTCTAAACCTTACTTCCACACCTGAAATTTCTTCTCTAGTTCTGGTTGTGATTTTGCTATGAGGGCCAGCTCATCAGCATAGAGGAGCTCCCAGGGGCAACTTGTCTTGAATTCCTCTGTTATTGCCTAGAGGACTATGATGAATAAAAGTGTACTGAGGGCTGATCCTTAGTAGACCCCTACTTCTACCTAGAATTCTTCACTGTACTCATTGCCAACCCTAACCTTACTAACAGCATCTCTGTACAGCCCTTATTAGTCATTTGTCACTCCCCAGTTTCCACATCGCACATCAGATAAGGGATCGGGGGACCCTGTCAAAGGCTTTCTCCAAGTCCACAAAAGCCAAGTATAGGGGTTTATCTTTGGTTAGGTATTTCTCCTGCAGTTGCCTCACCAGGAATATAGCATCAGTGGTGCTTCAACCTGGCACAAAACCGAACTGCATCACATCTAAGCAGACTCTCTCCCTAATTAGTTGGACCATGACCCTCTCTGTCACTTTCATCACCTGATCCAGCAGTTTGATACCCCTGTAGTTATTTCTATCTAAAGCATCACCTTTACTTTTGTAGCAGTTGACTATGGTGCTGCTACACCAGTCATTGGGTATGACTCCATCATGAACTATCTGGTTTACATTGCGGGTGACTAGGCCATAGCCCACACCACCAGATATTTTAAGCATATCAGCAGTGATTCCTGATGGGCTGGGGGATTTTCCTGGCTTCATACTCTTAATTGCTTTATCTATCAAGGTGCTGTCTATTCAGATAGCTGGTCCCTCTACTGGGTCAACATTTGGCAGGCTCTCCTCCTCCCATTCATTTTCCATGTTCAGCAGTCTTTCATAAACACACATACATAGATATAAAATTGTGGCTCTGAAAAAGATATCTTAGAGTGGCTGTTCCCATTATTTTCAGTTGTTCAATCAGTCTATAAATGTAATTGAACCATGAATCCACCCAATAACATATCTGAAACAGCTGTAAGGTTCTAATAAATGTATATAACCCATTATTTTTGTCTATTTTCTGTATCACTATACCTTGTAACAGAACCATGGATTTACAAATCTGACTAATGACAGACTTTGATTTTGGATTACCTGGAGTACAATACCAATCACAGGACTCGCTTGTATATCCTGGTGTATTTTTATCTACAGAGAGCTTAAGAAGTATTTCACCTAGATTACTAATCTCGTATTAATCCCACTTTGTTTTGCTATATATATATATATATATATATATATATGGTATTGTTAATGTATCTGGTACAGTGCTTCTGTTACACTAATCTCTTAGACCATATCCAACACAAGTTTATTAGACTAACTGCTGAAGATTTACTCACCAACTTGTCATCAACCTGTTCTGATCTAGTGAGCTGAATAACCCTTCCCAATGAGGCTTACTCAGCATCAATCTTTCCTTGTCATCCATGCCACATTTCACACCTTAGATTCACTGCACACACACACACACTCACCAAACACTTGTAGCTGTCTCCCTCTTGTGTATATAGACTGAAGATCACAATCTATATATCTTCAGTCAGCTGTATAGGTCATGGTCACTCACTGTCTTTTATTCCTTTGACTAATATATCTTGTATCTTTCATCTTTTACTTGTTTTAGTAATTGGGCTGTGACCATGCTGGGGCACCACTTTGAAGGGTGTAGCTGAGCAAATCACCCTCAGTACCTATTTTTAAATCTGATACTTATTCTGTTGGTTTCTTTGGGGCTTTGGTTTTCATCACTGGTTACAATTATCTTTTAAAATGATTTTTTTAATGTATCATATAGATGTAATTTTTGCCTCTGAATCCAAATTTGTTATACATTTATTCCAAAACAATGCTGTAAAATGTTACAGGTGTTCAAAGTTTGATAATTTTCAAAATATCAGAAAACAGCATGTTTGCTGCCTCTTCTTTCACGGGGTGGGGTGGAGGGGGGGGGGCACTGGCATGTCAAAACATTGTCATGCATACATACATAGATATACTCACACAAAGTTGAAACGCAGTTTTTATTTTTAGTTTCAGCATTGAATGTTCGCCATCCCACTTCTATTGCACACACAAAAACATGTAAACATTCACATACCTTCCTTTTACACACACACACACACACACACACACATACTCACACAGTTGAAACACTCCCACTACCAGATTGCTGTCATCCCTTCCTTCCTTATTCATCTATCTCCCCTTCCTTTTTCATTCATATGTTGTGACAGAAAAACATGAAGAGTATTATTATAGTAGAAGATTATCTTTCTGGTATCTCCTTCTCCCTCTTGTACGCATGTGCAGCATCTTTGGTTACTATGGAAACAGAGTTTATCGCCACAGTGATGTGTAAAATACTTGCTTCTGATTGGCTAAAATACCCAAGTCTTGCAAATTTTAAAGGCTAATAACTTTTTAATTATGGATTTATAGAAAAAAGGAATTTCATTTTCATAATTAGTATACAAAACTTAATCCATTTACCAAATTTAAAAACAACTGGAACAAAATTGTAAACAGTGACGCAAACCACAAAGATCCATTTCTTTTACTGAATTGTTATGGTGTGGGAACATAAACAAACCAACACTGGTTGTCAAGTGGTGGTTAGGAGACAACCACAGAGACACACACACACACACACATATATATATAAAAGATGGAGGTGGAAATAGCACAGAAGTATGTCTAAAACAATTTAAGAGGGAATTTAATAAAAATGATTTTAAAAATTATATAAAGAAAATATTACTGGTTTTAATGATTAATCTCATCTTATCAAGTATCAGTTAAAATTTATAAGAATTTGAAGTAAAAACAGTTTATCTTCTGTCTGGGGATCAAGAACATGTCTGGAGATTTTTCATTGCAGTCTTCTTTAAATATAGTTTGGTATAGAG
>NC_068987.1:74911539-74912912 GCF_001194135.2 Octopus bimaculoides
TATATATATATATATATATATATATATATATATATAAAGTGTGTGTGTGTATATATATGCCAGCACACACACACAAACATACACACATAGAAAACATCGCAAAAGCACACACACACATGCACAAACACACCCACACATACACGAATAGACACACATGCAGCTGGTGACCATGCACATATACACAGGTGGAGACACTCCACAATATACACACCCATCAACTCACAGCTGGTCACTTTCCAAACATATTGAAAGGACATTCAACACAATACACACACACACATATACACTCACACAGGTGGGCATAAAACCCTTTCAATAAATGCTTTTTAGCCACTCTGTTGACAGGAACATACAAAGATTTCTTTTAGATGATAAACTACACTCCTTCTGTCACTCTCTAACACTTTGAACTCTATACCAAACTATATTTAAAGAAGACTTCAATGAAAAATCTCCAGACATGTTCTTGACGCTCCCCCCCCATGACAGAAGATAAACTGTTTTTACTTCAAATTTTTATAAATTTTTACAGATATTTGATAAGATGAGATTCATCATCAAAACCGGTAATATTTTCTTTATATAATTTTAAAAATCATCCTTATTAAATTTTCTCTTAAATTGAAATGTCTTACACTTCTGTGCTTTTCCACATCCATCTTTTATCTATAAAAATTTGATTTGTATAGGTCTCTAATTTTTTTTCAACCTATATATATATACATTATTTACATTTGCCGGATATTTGTCCTCATCATGTTTGTTGTTAACACTTTTTGGCTGATATACCCTCCAGCCTTCATCAGGTGTCTTGGGGAAATTTCGAACCTGGGTTCTCATTCTTAAGGTATTTTTCGATATTATTATTATTATTGTTATTCAGGTCACTGTTTGGAATTGAACTCGGAATCTTGGGGTCAGTAGCCCGCACTCTTAACCACTACGCCATATGCCCGTGCGTAGTGGTTAAGAGCGTGGGCTACTAACCCCAAGATTTCGAGTTCAATTCCAAGCAGTAACCTGAATAATAATAATATTGAAAAATGCCTTTGGACTGAGAACTCAGGTTCAAAATTTCTCCAAGACACCTGATGAAGGCTGGAGGGTATATCAGCCGAAACGTTGTGTTAACAATAAACAAGATGAGGACAAATATCTGTCAAATGTAAATAATGTACATAATTCCTCATCTCTTAAATATAGAACTGTACTATATATATATATATATATATATATATAGTTTAAATTTATAGAAAAACAAAAGATGAAGACAGGTGTATGAACAACAAGCAAGTGTATTAGTTTGACACTCGGGGAAAAATGAAAAAGTTTTGTTTTGAATCTACGCTTTTCAACTGAAAAGAATAAGAGAA
>NC_068987.1:74913107-74919007 GCF_001194135.2 Octopus bimaculoides
TATATATATATATATATATATATATATGACAGGCTTCTGTATAGTTTTCATCTACCAAATTCCCTCACAAGCTGTTGTCAACCTAGTGCTATAGTAGAAGATATATGGCCAATGTGACGTGCAGTGGGACTGAACTCAGGTGGTTGAAATCAAGCTTCATAGCACCACACAGCCTGCCTGCACCTATATGAGTTTGTAGCAAATGTCTGTGTGTGTGTGTGTGTGTGTGTGTCTGTGTGTATCCTACTTGAAATAAATATCCTGGTTTATAATATGTAGTTGCAGAAGTGATGAAGGAAGAGGATATACAAAAATAAAATTGTGTAACCAGAAATGTGTGTTACTGTTATCATAATGATGCAATTACAGAATAAAAGAGAAAGTGAGAAGATAGTGTGAGACATCAACAGATTACACTCTACACATGCACCCATTTATAGATCTATATACATCTGTCAATAGATTACTCTCAATGTTCAGAAATACACACATATATACAAGCCTAGATATATGTGTGTGTGTTTCTTATATATATATATATATATATATATATATATGTGTGTGTGTGTGTGTGTGTATGCGTGCGTGTTTCATTATGTGTGTGTATTTGCATTGTTTTATTTAATCTCTTACGTACTTGTCACTTTCCTTATCTTATCCATCTCAGTAAGTGAGGTGGATTAAAAGAGAGAGTGAAGTAAAATGAGAGAAGAGACAGTATGGAAGAATAAGGAAAAGAGAAAGGTAAGAGGAGGAGTGGGTGTAAAGCAAATGCGAGTCCTCTCACTTTCTCACAATGTTTTCAATTCAAATGGTAGCTCTGCGAATAAATATATTTTGTTTGCATTTGTAATTTCATTTTCATCTTTAAAAAAACTGAAACTGCAGATTTAAAATATTCAGAAAGTGAAACAATACTGCTCTATTGCTTTCTCTGTTGAATGTTCATTACTTTCCCTGTTTTGCTTGCATACAATAGAGCTTTATAGTCTATTGTATATTTTCACTGGAATTACTAGCTTTTTGTCGCATTTTCTTTTTCTTTCTGCATTTCATTGTCGGAAAAATATAAAAAAAAGTTGTTTCATTATTTATTGAGAATTTCAAAAGAACTTATTGTGCACTAGATCTCACAGACTAATCTGATGAAAAATGTGAAATAAATCAGATCTGTTCTTTTTAAATTTCTCTTGCTCTATAAATTCATTCAAACCACTTGAGACCAAGAACTGATTTTTAGAAATGATTTTTAAGCCTTGTGAGAAGACGTGAGCTATTATGTTTTACTTGATTCAGTCATTGGACTGTATACTTGGGCTACAGTCTACGGAATCAGCTTCAGCACCTGTAATTTTAAGCCTAGTACTTATTCTATTGATACCTTTTTGCCATACTGCTAAGTTACAGGTATGTAAACAAACCAACACCAGTTGTCAAGTGGTGACTGGTGGTGATGGTGAATAAACAAAGATACATACACACATAAAGTGGGTTTCTTTCAGTTTCCATTTACCAAATGCACTCACTGCTTTGGTTGGCCTGGGGCTATAGTAGAAGGCACTTGCCCTTGGGCCATACAGTAGGACTGAACCTGGAATCATGTAATTGAGAAGCAAACTTAACACACACTGTTTGAGCTGTGTTACATGAATGAAACGGAAGCAATGACTGAGACATTTGGCATTATGTCATGCTTGAGAAGACCCATCAAGCCAAGTAAAATCGCAGTCATGGCAGATACTGGTGTCACAAAGTACCCATTACACTTTCGGAGTGGTTGGTATTAGGAAGGGCACCCAGCTGTAGAAACGATGCCAAATCAGATTGGAGTCTGGTGCAGCCTTCCAGCTTGCTAGCCCTCATCAAACCGTCCAACCCATGCTGGCATGGACAATGGACGTTAAATGATAATGATGAAGTAAACATTTGTTGCGTCTAAGAATTCTATTATTTATATGCAACCTGTATAGTAGATATATACACAGGGCAAATTTAGCTATTTCTCTGATAAACAGCTTTGACTGATTCTCAAACCTTATTGGGTTCTCATCAGGGGTGCCTACATCACTTAACCAATCCCAGAGAAACAAGCAGCCAATCTGTTTATATACTCAACAAATCCAGTAGTGACTGAGAACTACTAATCTACTGCATACAGTAAGGGTTCTTTTAGCATCATTTAAAATGAGGGGCCTGTCAATAGGGATATCAGTCCACATAGTTAGTAATCAAGAACTTCAAAAAGTCAAATGATGCAAAGATCTCCATATGAATAATTAATTTCTACAGCAATATTATGATTTTTAAAAAATGTAAAAATGTTTGAATAAACAAGTCACCATGAATTTTTTTTTTTTTTTCAAAAGTGAAAGCAAAAAAAGAAATTGGGACCACAAAATGTCAATAAGTATCCAAGAATCAAAAGTGAATGTAATTTAGTTGCTTCACTACCATTATCATCATTCAGAGCTGGCAATAGTAAAAGTTGATTTTCAGTACATTTTAGAATCAACTACTCCATTCAGAGTAGAATCTTCAATCAAAGTTGATAGACTTCTTTTAAAACTAAAGGTATTTAACATCATACTCTGATTAATATAACACATTCCTCTCTTTATTCACTTTCCTATCCAAATGAATGAAGGTTGAAAAAGTCAGTGAGGACTGTATTTCGTCCTTTCTGTTGCATTCACTATGCAACGTCTTTCACCAATGCTCACCAGATGGTAGAAAGCTAATTACCCTTTCCAATGTGGAGGCGCGTGGCTTAGTCGTTAGGGTGTTGGACTCATGATCGTAAGATTGTGGTTTCGATTCCTGGGCCAGGCGATGTGTTGTGTTATTGAGCAAAACACTTCATGTTGCTCCAGTCCACTCAGCTGGCAAAAATGAGTATTCCTGTGACAGACTGGTGTCCTGTCCAGTTTGGGAATTTATATGCCATGAAACTGGGGAAACTGGCCCTTATGAGTTGGCATGATTTAAGATGGTAACTTCACCTTTTTTTTCCTTTGCCCTTTCAAATTAAAAGAAAGTAGCTGGGGGGGGGGGATCATTATTATCCATTGGATCAACAGCTGGATCAGTCTTGTGACAGCTGCTTGACAAAAACTCCACAAATCAGCGATGCTTGGACACTGAATGAGCACACCATTCAGTCTGCATACAGCTTAGACTGGCTTTGCTAACTGCACTTCTACATCTGAAGAGTTTTTCTAGAGCTAATAGTGTTTCTTCAGTAGCACTGCCAAGCCAGAAGTTTCTGGGAGTTATCTCTAGTCCTCAGACTGAAAGTTCCTAGGAACACACCAGCCAGTTGATGAGAATCAACTGGTGTGTTCACCAGAAGGACGACCGAGATCATGGACATAGTTCCTTCCTTCAGACCAAGCTAATAATAAAAAAATAAAAAAAGCACCTGTCAAGTATTGACTGTCAATTAAAACAGTTATTGTGCTTCAAAAAGAAAATACACTTTTGTGTCTAAGTTTGGAAGCATTTTCAGTTTTGGAATAAAGAATCTGAAAGGAAAGGTTATGGGAAACTATCACAGGAAAACTTACATAAATCATCATCATCATCATCATCATCGTTTAACGTCCGCTTTCCATGCTAGCATGGGTTGGACGATTTGACTGAGGACTGGTGAAACCGGATGGCAACACCAGGCTCCAATCTAAATTTGGCAGAGTTTCTACAGCTGGATGCCCTTCCTAACGCCAACCACTCAGAGAGTGTAGTAGGTGCTTTTACGTGTCACCTGCACGAAGGCCAGTCAGGCGATACTGGCAACGGCCACGCTCGAAATGGTGTCTTTTATGTGCCACCCGCACAAGCCAGTCCAGGGGCACTGGCAACGATCTTGCTCGAAAATCTTACAGAAGCCAGTCAGGCGGTACTGGCAATGGCCGACCAATTTAATACTTTCTGTTGCTGAAGTTGCTTTTTGTTTTTACTGAAGAACATGAAAGTGAAAGTACTTTATTTGGTCAGGTGTTTTCCAAGTCAAAAAATCTTTTTTATTTTTTTATTTTGCATAAAAAAAATGTCTTCGTGGACGAAAAGTTAAAGTTTCAAGATTTATTCTAAAAATAGGAATGATAAACGGATCCAGTATATTTCAATAATTTTTCAACACCATTTTCTTTCAATGATACACAAATCTTAATATCTTCTTATACTTGTTCATATTCTTAGGTGGAAGTCAACTCTTTCATCCTTTCCAGAGTCACTACAATAAAATATGAATCAAACACTGGGATTAATGTTATTGACTTATCCCCTTTTCTTAAAAATCATTCGTCTCGTACGTAGATCAGAAACCATCATTAAGAAAGGAATAACACCACATAAACTCCAGTCAAATTATGTGCAATTTTACACAATTCCACATTGCTTCAATGTTGTACCAATTGGTGTTCAAGCTTATCATGTTGTAATGACTGACTTGCACAAAAGATGGTTTTCCTTAGAAAATACTTCTTTTTCATATTTCAAATCCATGCAACAAGCCCTTAGGTATACCACCATAGGTGTCCATCTGCACAATGTGGGCCCTGATTGAACTTCATAGCCTCATGAACCTCAAAATTAAGACGTCTGCAATATTTTGCTGAAAAGTAATCCACTTATGTATTTCTTTTTAATTGTTCCCTTCTCTATTTAACATTTCAATAAGTTATGCTTTGTTCTTGTTAATTAGGAATGTAATTAATTGTCAGACTGGTTTCATGCAAGACAATTTTTCCACGAACCAAGATATAACACACTTGAAACCAAGTAAAGTGCATAATATTTAATTTAATTATTACATATGTAATACATTATATATATAAGGCAAAGCACTCTACAAGCTGCAATAGTCAATAAACTCAAAATTTTAAAATTAATTCTGTACGACTGGGTACCATATTATACAGCCCTTTTGTTGGGGACCCCTGCTTTAAGGATCTAGCCCAATCTTGTCCAATCAAAAGCATCTCAGTTAAGACTTTTGCTTTTCCTTCTTTTATTAATGAGAGGAAAGAAGGAAGATTGTATTCATACAATTTTTTTTTTTGTAGGGTTGGACAGATTTTAAAGCATCTTAATTATATTAAATTTAGTATTTTGTCCGGCACTTTCCTAATCCCCTACCCTTTCACATTTCCGATGATATTTTTTGAAGTTATTTTTTTCCCACATATATAAACATTATATAATAGCATAATAACCATTATATAAATTGTTATTTGTAACAAATCGTGTATGGTTAGTTAATAACTTAAAATCTTATTTGTTTAATTACTTTAACCTATTATTTATGATAATATAAATAAAATGTTACATATTTTTCAAGCCAGAGCTGTGGCGTTTTCCTGTAACTGTGTTTCCGTTCATCAGTCAAACTACCTTACATTATTATTTAGTTTACGACTAAATCTCGCTTATATTAGCTTTGTTTCCGTGGTCGATTTAATTGACTGTAGGCCATCTCAAATTTATGACCTTCTGCCTATCCTCCGGAATCGACTTTGCCTTTCATCCTTTCACAGTTGATAAAATATAAAGTATCAGTCAAGTAGTGAGGTCGATATAACCGGTTGTACTCCTCCCTCTAACTTCTAGCCTTGTTGTGTCTCTGTAGAAATTAGTTTTACTATTATTGTATTAGTGGTAGTATTTGCTGTCCCTCTCCACAGACTCTTTCTCTCGCTAACGATGCCAAAACATGTGCAGCTGTACATATTGCTGCAGCACAAGTGTAAAATACAAGTTGCTGCAATTGGACACGCTTTCCCAGCCAATGTCTGCGTGAGTACAGTTTTGGAGTGTGTGCCAACTTGGAAGTGTTTTACTAAGTTGCTCTCTTGTTAAATACAGCTTCTCACTCGCTTCATATATATATATATATATATATA
>NC_068987.1:74919184-74919367 GCF_001194135.2 Octopus bimaculoides
CCTAACCTTAAACACGTATTCATTTGCACACGCGGGTTAGGGTTAGGGACAGGGTTAGGGTTAGGGTTGGGATCGACCACTCAAGACTAGCTAGCGCTTGGGAGGTCATAACTTTCAGAGAAATGAATATTTTTTAATGAAATTTTCTGTGCATATAGTATTTATTATGTAGAATCCGAATAT
>NC_068987.1:74919377-74919842 GCF_001194135.2 Octopus bimaculoides
TAATGAAATTTTCTGTGCATATAGTATTTATTATGTAGAATCCGAATATACAAATTTTGGAATGGGGTGGGGGACAATTTTCGGAAATTCCAACAGTCCACTTAAATTCTTCTTAACTAACAGGAAAATTAATATTTTTTCGTGAAATTTTCTACAAATATACCTTGATGTATGTACATTTCGAGCATGTAGGAATTTTGAAGGAAACAACTGCAGGTTATTTTTGAGAAGCGTTCCCCACTCGGTGGTGTTTCGGAGCAAGTCGTTCATATTTGTTTCATTTTTCTCTATTATGTGCGTATGTGCATCCGTAGATTTCTAGACGGTGAAGAGAAGCCATCATAAGAAAACTTTCGTTAAAAATAACATGCACACGATTTTTTTTTCTCAATAGAAGTAAATTCCAAAGTAAACGTTTCTAGTAGAGAAGTAGAAGAGAACAGGAGCAAAAATAGGAATATACAC
>NC_068987.1:74920495-74960849 GCF_001194135.2 Octopus bimaculoides
ATATATATATAATGTATGTGGTAAACTGGTATTTTTGTATGTATTTATTGTTCGTTATTTTTTCTTCGCGTTTATTTTTACTTTTTGGGCTGTTTATCCTGTAGTGACCTTTTGTCTCTGTCGATAGTAGCGGTTTTTAGTGTGTTCTGTGGAAGGAGAGGGTTTAGGAATACAAACTTGTTACTAGCAATCAGTGTCGCTATGTAGGTCAAACGACTGTGTGTGTATGTATGTGCGTGCGTGTATATATATTCACACAAACATGTTTTCATGAGTGCTCGAGATGCGTGTAGTTTTACCTAACTTTAAACAAGCTAAGCTCAACCTCTACACCTTGGCTGGTTCACCGCTTGAATAATTATGCACTTACATGCATATAAAGTATTATAGCGATCCTTCGGTATTGGTATACAGAGTCTTGTTATGAGGAGACGACGTCATTCACCCTCTATTTCAGCCTAGCCCCTTTATCTGTCATGAGGGAAGGTTGTGTCGTCTATCAATACCGAAGGATTACCAGTAAATACATGTGTGTGAAATAACATTACGCGTGTTTGTATATATATTCCACATTGAGGCACTCATTACAAAACCGAAGCAGCAGCACCACCACCACCACCAATTATAAAGATAACTATAAATTTTGCTCTAATTGTTGATGGTTGTTTTCCCCTCTTCAATTTGTCGTGCTGTCCACCTCCTCTCTCTCTCTCTCTGCTGCCCTTCCTCTTTTCATTCTCTCCATTTCCTGCACTCTCTCTCTCCTGTCCTCTTTTTCTCTCACCGCTACTAATTACTTCGTTTTTCTTCCTGCCAGACTGTCTCTTCTTTCTGCTTTCTGTGTTTTTCCTCTTCGTTCTCTCAGTGCTTACACATAGACTTCCTTGCAAACTTGATATGCTTTCTCTTTTCTCTGTATTTCTAATAACACTTTTACAAAAATCTGAAGGAAGCTGTTGCTCTACTGCAGCAAAATTTACAGAGTCCACGTGTGTGGATTAGTTGGTGTACCTTGGAAATAATGGGAGTCTAACATATTTCGTGACTGGTCCGAGAATATTTTTATGAACTTAATAGATTAGGTAGTACTGAGAAAATATAAAGACATTTATATTCAAAAGGGAAAAAAAGTCGCAAGATATTGAAAGTGCCAGAATCGTAATCACTCATCGAAAGTTCAAGAAAATATTCCGCATTATAATGTGTGTCTGTGTGTTGGACAGTTTGCTGCACTGTTGATGCTTGTTAAGACAGAAACAGGAGCCCACAGCTCTACTCTTGGCATGTCAGTTGTGGAGAATTTTTGATGCTTTAGATTATCTCTCCTTTTCATTCAGAGATAATTTCAGTAAATCCTGAATTTATCTTGTATGTTATTTGATATAGCCTTTATTCGTGTTCGTTATTCAAATATAGGCCACCGGCCATTCTGAGTTATTTCTCTTAGCTCATTTTTGTTGCATCCCTCCATCCATCTTTCTTTCTTTCTTTCTTTCTTTCTTTCTTCAAAACTTCTAGCTTCTATATCCAGATTACAAATTTACATTTATACCAATAATAATTGGAGCACTTGGTTTTGTAAGTAAATGTTTGTCTTTTTTACCAAACTGCTTAAGTCATGGAAACATAAACAAACCAGCACTGGTTGTCAAGCAGTGGTAAGGGAAAAACACGGATGTATATATATATTACACCACCTGTCCTCGTCTGTTGTTGTTTTTTTCGTAAATTCTCCCATATATATGTATGTATATATATTTATATAAATAAGGATAAGATCGATATTTTAAAATATTGATTTTTATCAAGTGGCCAGCATGGGAATAAAAACCATCAAAGGTAACAATTATTTAAAATTATAATATAGGGTATCTAAAATAGCAGTCAAATCTTGACTGCTATATGAACATTTATTGTGGTTTAGAGTCAAGATTTGACTGCTATTTTTCAGCGTGGCGGTATCTCTCAGATACCCTATATTATAATTTTAAATAATTGTATATATATATATATATGTATGTATATAAAATTATAAATAATGAAATGTGATAAAATTTATGTTACCAGTGGATACAAGAAGGAGCTTTTTTTTTTATGAGTACCACCAGATTAGTTGAATCCTTATATTGTGACTTGAATAATTACATGAATATGAATATATATATATATATATATATATATAAAGGTTATGAAGGGTTTGGAGTCAACCAAACCCTAAAGATACAGGTAATACCGAGTAAGTGCTGTATACTGACTAGTTTTGCCCCTGTCGTAGCAACATGAGTGGGGAATATAACATAGGTCGTGTATTAGCGTGTGTATGTATAAAGAAAGAAAAGGATAAAGAGACCAATGGCAAAGTTAGAATTATATTTTATGGATAAAGTCTAAAATATATTACCCAGTTTCGGTCAAATACTACTGTATTGATGTGTGTGACCTTCTACTCAGCCATAATATGGTACGTTGCCGTCATATAAAGTAATTACATCCAAATATCGAACAAAAAAAGAAGTGAATGGTAGCAACTGATTTGATTGGTTGAAAAAATTGCAGAAAAGATATTGTATTACTTGATTTTGCTTAAACACAACTGTATTGAAGTAACCATCTACCTGGTGTTCACTATATTGAAGTAACCATCTACCTGGTGTTGTTTCTGCAAGGAATGTACGAAAGAAAGTCTCAACAAAACCAAAACTTAATAAAATGTTTACTTATGAGAAGGTCTCTTCTGGGTAGGCAAGGTAGGCGCTGTCTATTCAGACTAAAACTATAAATGTTAATTATTGAAACATGTGGCACAGGTATGACTGTAAGGGGGCTTGCTTCCCAACCACATGGTTTTGAGTCAGGCACATGTCATAAGTAATTACTCAGGGTAAGCAGTTGGCAACGTTTATGTAGTAAAACACACAAAAAATAAGCGAAACACAGGCATGCAACTGAGTTGGAGGCAGATTTACTTCTGCCTTTATGGCATGTAAAGAAAACATTGTTGTAGGAATGTACATAGCACGTGTTCTGCAGCAGTACTATACTGAGATTGAAAGGCATTGGCAAATTATGCCTTCCTGATCTACAAAAGAAAAAAAATTATTTTGCATTTTATTCATAGTAATCAGAGTAACCTTCATAATTTTATTGGATTAGGTGCATATTTTGCCATAAAAGGAAAATGTTACTATTGATCTATTTCATTCAGGGCAGGCACTGCCTTGCCTTCCCAGGCGGCATGTCCCTGTTTTGAGTTCTGTCCCACTGCATGGCACCTTGGGAAAGTGTCATCTACTGTAGCCCCAGGTCAACCAAAGCTTTGTGAGTGGATTTAGTAAAAGAAAGCTGAAAGAAGCCTGTTGTATGTATATGTGTGTTTGCTAATGTCTCCTTGCCTTGATAGTGCATGATAGTTATAACCCTCTAGCATTTAAACCCACCATATCCAGCCAAAATATCCTTCATGTTTTATCCTCAGACTGACCAAATCCACTCTCTCATGCCTGTTCTACAATGCCATCCTAAAAATAAAACAATTATATCATCAAAATATTGAAGCTATGAGATAATGCATGTTTAATTAAAAACGAATTGAAAATATAATTATTACATTTGACAGAAACCCAAATGTTAGAAGAGTTAAGTTTCACTGTCATGCAAGCAGTGTAAATTTGTTTCCAATCTTCTATGAAAACATGTCTGGTCATGGGGAAATATTACCTTATTTGGAAACAAGTGAGGGTTGGTAGCAGAAAGAGCATCTGGCTATAGAAAATCTGCGTCCACAAATTCAATCTGACGATGCAAGCATGGAAAAGTGGACATTAAAATGATGATAAAAATGAAAAAGTAAATTATTTCCAATTCATAAGGTGTATGAAACTCGATATTTGATTCAGTAAATGGCTAATATTTTAATATCAATCTGTCACAATTTCCCCAGGCCTTTCTATTTCAATATATAATATATATACTGAGTAATAATGTGAAGCCATATACTGTGGGAGCAGCTTCAAAGTACATGGTCTGATCAATAAGTATCCTGACTGTTGCAATAGTAACGAAGCTAAAGCACACAGAGTGAAGCTGCTTGGCACAGATTGACCTTGAACTCTGCTGTGTATGTTCACTAAGTTTTAATGTAGCTTACTTCCGCTGTTTACAGCGGTGCTTGGAAGGAAGGTGTGTAGCATGTGATCGTCGCATTGACCATGACAGAGAAAGCTGAGCAGAGAATCTGCATCAAATTTTACCAAAAACTTGGCAACACCTGCTCAGAGGCCTATGCAAAGTTTCCAAAATGTTTCCATTTTTCTCGACATCAAGTAGGTCTTGTGCAACTGAAACCTGAGTGTCTTGTTGGTCAGCTGAAAGCAGTTTTGGCACAAACATGGCAGACACATGTCTCATACCCAAAATATTAATGGACTGAACTGAATTGTAACTAATCTGCACATCCTCTGCATGCCCGTCTGCAATGTTTTAATCATTTTTGCTGGTTGTGGGTCTCTGAGAACGTTCGTCACTATCAACATTTTTTCAGCCATCTTGGAAACATCTGAAACACTCGTACACTCCTCTCCATACACTTTCTGTAACTTTGTGTAGGCCTCTGAGCAGGTATTGCCATGACAACTTTCTTTGTCATGCTCAATGTGATGATCACACGCTACACACCTTCTTACCAAGCATTGCTGTAAATAGCAGAAGTGAACTAGAACGTTAAAACTTAGTGTGCATGCACAGCAGAGTTCAAGGTCAATTTTTGCCATGCAGCTTCATTCTGTGCTGTAGCTTCATTACTATGGCAACAATCCGGCTACTTATTGATCAGACCTTGTATGTGTTGCTTGTTATACTATGAAAGTAAAATAATTCCAACCTTTCACTGAAGTGTCACGCTGATCATATTATTTACTTTTGGTGATGCTTACTATTAAAGATAGGTGTTAGTTCATGCCAGTGTATAAAATAGAAATAATAAATAGTTATATGTAAATAAATAATGTTTTGTTGACAAAATATTTCTGTGTTAAGGCCTGTTTGTTGATACTTTTATTCCTTTTTGACACTTTTTACTTATTGATGTCTACTGCCTATGAGTATTTACTCTTTGTATGTATGTAGAGAAAGAGAGAGAAAGATTCATATGTATTGTGTGTGTGTGTATATATGCGCATATGCTTGCATGATATATTTTTGACTAAGGGAGATTTGAATGTTGGCAAAATTTTGGACCATGTCTAGCATCTATCAAAATGGCTTGTTTGAGTTCTATCCATTTCTCATCTCTTTGATCAATAGCTTCTCAGATAACACTATTGCAGCCCATGCTTATGGATTTACAGTCTAACCCATGCTTTTCCTCTTATACACCTGCTATCTACATACTACCACCTTCAACAATGCTCTCACCTATGCAAATGATCCCACATTTTGTTTCTCTCTAACCTTCCACACCCAAATGTCATCCACATACCACATAGACACCAAGTTCTAAACACACACTGACTTCATGAACAGAGACCTTGAAAACATCCTCCAATGGTGTAATGCCCATCTTATGGCATCCAACAGTAAAACAATAAAAGCACTGCATTTATTTAGAAAACCTCAATGCACCCCATATGACTTAAACATGAGCAGCATACAACTAGGGCTCTCACAATTGCTCCAGATGTGAGATCTCACTCTGGCTGTGGATCTTTCCTAGTGAACGCACATCCTTAACATGGTAATGCTTTCATCTCAAAGACAGGTTTTTCTCTTGAAAGCTAGTAAATATTTCAACCCCAAAGCAACTATTAATCTATTACAAAGCTCAAGTGAGACCCACAGTGGAGTATTGCTCCTATACTGAGGACAGTGCTACCGCTACACACACATCCAGAGACAACAGACTACTCTATTAATTGGCATAAAGATGCTCACAGACACACTTCGGCTTCTGGTCCATACATGTGCTGTTTCCATTCTTTGTCTTTTCTACAGTAATTACAGTTCTCTGCTCCTTGGCACTAACTAATCTGGTGCCACCTTCATTTATACACTCTTGATTCTCTTGTCTTTTCTCATCTAACTACTACATTTAGTCCTAGAATGTGTGTGTATTGTGTAGCTTGTGTTATTTTATCATTATTATTATTATTATCATTATTGTTACATATATCTCTTTGGCTTTTCATTCATGTTCAAGAAAGCCATCACAAATTATTATAAAGATTTTTGCCTTCAATAGTGGCTCTTTAAGCCTCCTAAGCTCTTACATGTCTTCTGGCAAACTTTACAAAGCTGCATATGTGCACATCTGTATGCAAAATATATTCTAGTGTATTAGTGTGTGTGTGTAGTGCGTGTGTGTGGATAATGTATTGGTGTATCATGGGCAACATGGTTGGATTTTAGCAATGTAATAATAATGCTGTTAGTAGGATTGGAAGGTGAGGAAGATGAAATAAAATAAAATAAAATGAAATGGATGGATGTGGATAGTTGCATACAGAAGTGCCCATTACTTAAAGTGGATAGAACTTGAGGAAGAGGAAGACATGGCATGAAGTATTGACGGCTAATCTCAAGACACTGAGCCTTACAAAGCAGATGTCAAAGGATCATCATATCTGGCACTTTGCTATACTTGAGAACAACAGAATTAATACTGATGCTGGTGCCACATTAAAAGCACTGGTGCTGGTGCCACATTAAAAGCACTGGTACTGGTGCTACATAAAATGCACCCATTACACTCTGTAGAGTGGTTGGCATTAGGAAGAGCATCCAGCTGTAGAAATCATGTCTGAACAGATAATAGAGCCTGTTGTGGTCCCTGGCCTTGCCAGCTTCAGTCAAACCATCCAATACATACCAGCATGGAAAACTGAGGTTAAATGATGATGATGAATAAAGATAACAGAGTACAAGAAAGTTTAATTTTCAGTAATAGGTTGATGGATATAAAAGTTTAAGATGTATAAAAGGTTTGTGGATATAGAAATGGGTAGAAAGGTTGATAAATGGATATACAAGCAGATAGATGGGTTGATAGATAGTTTCCCTTATATATGGTTTGTGACCTGAAGTGAGCCTAGTTACTGGATGTTATAGTTTGTTTAGTTTCTGCCAATATGTTCTTTCACGTTTATCAGCATGATTACAGTAGTCTGTTAGGAGATTCATGGCATGGCAGAGGCTAGTGAGCAGAATGTGTTGGTGTATCTCAGGCAACATGGCTGGATTTTTTTGTAAGAAAACAGGGTAACACCATTAGTGTGATAGGTAGGGAGGAAGATGGGGGGAAAATAAAATAAAGGAAAATGGAATCAAATACATTAAAAGGAGGAAGATGAAATAGAATAAAGCAATATGAAATGCAGTAAAGGTTGTATACATTTGCACATACACACACTCATGCATGCACACACAAAGAGGAACCTGATTAAGAAAGCAAGAAATCCAGGCAAATTATTGTTTGTTTATGCAGAAAACATTGTTTTGATGGTTGCTCTCAGACACACACACATGCGCACATGTACACACACACACACACACACACATACTGTGCTATTCTACATACAGAAGGGAGATATCTTTTGGTGGTGGTGTAAAGTTTCACTTGAACTATTCAATTGTTTAATTGTTTGTCTTCTGTAAGGTAGGAGGAGGGAATGGTTGTGATGATGATGATTGGTTTGCTTCCTGAAGTACTGGAGGGGGAGGAGGAGGTGGTGGTGTTGGTAAGTGGGTGGGGCTTAACAGTTTAAAGGATGGTCTGGCTTTTGTTTATTTATCTATTTATTTAAATAATACAGTAGTGAGTTGGAGTGATGGGGGAGGCATCTTGCCAGCAGATGGTGTTTGTTGTGATCTTTTGGGATGAGATTAGTTGGTAGATCATGTCTCAAGTTAGCTCTCATCAGGCAGACCAATAATTAAAACATATTCAAGCTGTGACATTGTATGAGCTGACAAAGAAGCCTCTAAGTGGTTGTTCAACCTACTAGAAATAGCAGCTCATTCACATCCTACTGCATTGAAGAAGAAAAAGAAAATGACAAAAGACATTGTATAATGTAGCCTGGGGTACTCTATACTTGAAGGTAAAAAATAAGATTGTTGTGGTTCAAATGCTTTTTAACTTTATGGTCTGCTCTGTTAGTGCTGACCTGGCGCATGATCAACATGCAATTACATGTTTTCATGTGTTAGACTAACTTGCAAAATCTGGGCAGAATTGTTAGCTCATTGGACAAAGTGCTTAACAGCATTTCCTCTGTCTTTATGTTATGAGTTCAAATTCCGCCGAGGTTGACTTTGCTTTCCATTTTTTGGGGGTCGATAAAATAAGTACCAGTTCAGCACTGGGGTCAATGTAATCGACTCATTCCCTTCCCCTGAACTTGCTGGCCTTGTGCCAAAATTTGAAATTATTATTAGGAATGTGGTGAACTGGCAGAATTGTTAGTGTGTCAAACAAAATGCTTAGCAACATTTCTTTTGGCTCTTTGTCCTTAGTTCAAATTCTGCCGAGGTTGACTGTGCCCTCCATCCTTTTGATATTGATAAAATAAGTACTGGTTGAGCACTTGGGTGGATGTAATCAACCTACCCACCTCTCTTAAAATCGTTAGCATTGTGCAAAAGTTTGTAATCATTATCACCACCACCATACATTAATTTTGTTTGCAGGGATGTTGTCTTGATACTTGGTGACAAAACATCTCTTCAGATCCCAAGAATTTTTCTTAGTATTTGTGCAGAATATAGATGGTGTTTTCCTGCAAATAGATAATACATATCTCCATTCCAATATCCTTCAGTCTCTTAGGTAGCAGTTAGGGTGTTGTACCAAGTGCACCACCTGCAACAGGAACAATTGACACCTTTGTCTTCCACAAACTATTCATCTATCTGTTTAAGACCTGATATTTCTCAATTTTCTCAATTTCTTTGTATTCTCTCTGTTATCATATTCTATGCTATTATTATTATTAATTGTATTGTTAATTTTATTGATAAGCAGGTAGAATCAATTGTCAGACAAAACATTTAACAGCATTTCTTCTGGCTCTTTATGTTTTGGGTTCAAACCCTTTGAGACTAACTTTGCCTTTCATCCTTTCCTGCTCAATAAAATTAAGTATCAGTTAAGTACTAAAGTTAATGTAATCAGCTGACTCTTTCCCCCACTAAAACTATTGACCCTTATTCCACTAGCAGAATCATTAGCACACTAGACACAATGCTTAGCAGTATTTTGTCCATCTTTTTGTTCTGAGTTCAATTTCCACTGACATTGACTTTACCTTTCATCCTTTCAGGGTCGATGAAAAAAGTACCATTCAAGCACGAGGGTCAATGTGATCAACTAGCCATCCTGCTCCCCAAAAGTTTCAGGCCTTGTCCCTATAGTCAAATACCACAACCAATTAAAATAACTGTTCTCTTCCCCAGATATGTGACCATGTGCTAGCATTAAAAAATCATTATCATTATTAGATTTACATTAGAGTTCAACTTCAAGTAACCCCATAGAAGCTTTATCCTTGATTCATCACATGTTTCACAGTATTAGTGAAATTCGCACATTGACTTTTAAGCTGCCATCCTGGCAATTTAGTCACCCGCTCAGGATCATCTTTGTCATCATCATTTTGGCATCCACTCTTCCATGCTCACATGGGTGAGACAGAATTTTGTTGAGGCAGATTTTCTACAGCTGAGTGCCTCTCCTGTCGCTAGCCCTCACTTGTTTCTAAGTCAGGTGATATTTCCCTTTGACCAGACATGTTTTCATGAAAGACACCCCTTGTGTGATGGAAACATTTGTTTACAGCTAACACATGATGTCAAGGCAAGGAGGCAGTAACATGCATAAATGCACACATATATACAACAGGTTTCTTTCAGTTTCTATCTACTGGATGCTCTCTTTGGTCAACCCAGGGCTATAAATGCAGCTGAACTTAGAACCATGTGGTTGGGAAACAAACTTCTTACCACACAACTAAGCTTGCCCCTGCAAAGTTTATTTCAATAGCAAGCAAAAACTATTGAATCACCATAAAAAACAATCTCATCTTTTTTTTTTCTGGCACGATTATCTAAGACTACATTCTTCAAGGTCTTTTATTTCTGTTAGGGGGTAGGAATAGATTTGAGAGGGATTTAGCTCCTATTTTAAGCATATCAAGTAACCTTGTAGTGACTCCCTCAATTCATGGATATGTGTTGTAATGGCTTGTCAGCTGACTGAAGATTACTTTGGAACTTTACTAAGCCCCTTAAATCATTCACCATGAGCAAAGAGTCTTAAGGATTAAAGGGATTAGGTTAATTTCTTTCTATTCCCATTTTTTTATATATATATATATATTAAGGGAATCTCACAAGTTATTGACTGTTTATCACCACATCTGCCTAATCCCACTCATTTCACACTCTCCATTCCCCATGAGTCAAGTCATTATTGTATGTGCTAAACTCAAGTCAACAAGGAGCCTCAACATGCTAGAAACAACAGCTAAATCTCCCTTGACTGACACCTGACTATCCAAAAGGATGCATAATGTAATTTTATCCTACATACATCTGCTCAGTTGGGAGTACTTGGGGCTATACAACATACCAAATTCTCTGTCGAAAACCTCTAAATGAGTCAGTGTTGAAGCTTCTTCACAATTCCTTCAGCTGCTAGCAATATGAGTCAAATAAACTTTAAATCATATCCTGTTGCTTTAAAAGATCCTAGTTAGATACAGTATATCTGAAAAAGAAACAAGATGGTTATGGGTGAAATATCTTTGATTATAGATCTGCTTAGTTCCAGCTGACTTTGGGCTAAACAACCTCTCTATAGAATTCCCTTACTGCCTGTATAGTTTTCCTTCAGATGCTCTCTTGAACACTAACCTTATTAAACTTTACCTTGTTATTCTTAACTTCCTCCCCCCACCCACACACAATTTACCAGTTCCAGAGAGACCCGTGAAAGCTGTGTATTTAGCTTTACCTGAAGCTAGATGATTAATATATATATATTTTTAAAATATAGGTACTGTTTGTGTGGTTTTTGATTAGCTCCATATCAACCCTGATCCAGCACAAACCTATATTTCACCCATGACTAGCCTATGTTTTAAAGGAGGAAGAAGCGAGTAGTGCTTATGGTCTTTATTCAGGACTATTGAGACTAGTGAGAGGAAGTGAAGAAGTTATCAGATACCTGTCCTGAGTGTTGGCAAGAGTGTATGTACTCTACTAAACCATCCAGGGGCTGGGCAGTGGCATTAACCCCTTTAGGATTCGGGTTATTCTGTCAAATGTAAAGCTTATTTATTCTCATTAATTTGAATTAATCATGCATTATCTCATAGCCTTGATATTTTGATGATGTGATTGTTTAGTCTTAGAATGACATTGTTGTATTGGTGTGAGAGACTAGATGTGGCCGGTTTGAACACGGGTTAAATGCTAAAGTGTTAAACTGGGTAATAATTTCTGCCTACCACCTAAGAACAGGAAAAGTCCCTCAGATAGGCTTACATACAGTTGACGCCTAGTAAATTTTACTCATGGCTTTGCTTGATGCAAGGATGTGGCAGAAGACACTTGGCCAAAGCACCATGTAGTGTGATTAAACCTGAAATGATGCAGTTGTAGAGGAAACCTTATTTTAGCTCACAAGCATGCCTACCCCACACATCTTTATTTTTCAATTTGTGATTGAGGCCAACTCATTTGTTCCAAACATGGATGTATGTTTTTTTTTGCTGTTGAGAAATTTCTTTATGGATGGCAAAGTAGACAGTAAAGTATCATATGAATTGTCTTACAGTATGGAATTAGGTCCTTTTATGTTCTAGTTTTATATTCTACAAGAGTTAACTTTGCCTTTCATCCTTCTAAAGTTGATAAACTAAATACCAGCAACGTTATGTAAGCTGATTGTTTCACATCTGGTCTATAGAACAGACCTATGATTGAAGATATTACAGTTATCACCATCCTGTCTTGTTCCTCCATATAGTGTATCTAGAGCAGTTGTTTTAATGTTTCTGTGACCTTGTCACCCTGTACTTAAGGTACATGACACACTTACTGATATTTTATATGTTATTAAATTTAAGATCTCACAGCACTCCCAACTATTGTTTACAACGCTCTGAGTAGAAACCACTGATCTAGCATTACTTTATCCAGTGTGTGTGTGTGTGTGTTAACTCTTTAGCATTCAGGTTACTCTGCCAAATGTAATATTTATTCCCATTGTTTTGAATTAATCATGCATTATCTTGTAGCTTTGAGATTTTGATGATGTATTTGTTTATTTTTTATAATGCTATTGTAGGGTTTTATGTGAGAGGCTGGATGTGGCAAGTTTGAACACAGAACAGCTGGACTATTTGGGCCAAATATGGCCAGTTTCAATGCTGAAGGGTTTAAAGTCGAGTAATTTAGGAGCAGATTTGGTTGCAGTTTCTAGAAACTTGAGTGGTGCCTATGTAGAGGTTTTCTTATCAGCATGTAATGTTGGTGTTGTTCATAGTAGTTGTTGTTGCTAACAAAACAAATCAGCTTTAAGTAGATCTGTGATCAAAGTTATTTTAGAACAAACCAGTCTTTTCAGACGTAATATTACTAAGACTACATTATCAGATGTGTTTCAAGACAGTAAGGTGCATGATTTGCGAGTGATTTGGCTGCTGTTTTTGCTAGGTTGAGCTACTGACCACATAAAGGCTCTCTTATTATCGTGTGTTAGAGTTTTGGTGGTGTTAGTGGTGATGTTGATGGTCACATTGTGGTATTATCATGAAAAGACGAAAAAAAAAAAGCCTGAAACATAATTTAATCTAACTCTATTTTCTTTCCTTTCTTATCTTTCAGATTAATTAAACGTATTGGCAGTGTAATGTGACAGAGCAAGCTGCCGGGATGCCAGTTGTACTAGACGGTCTCCATGTGGAGAACAACAACAACAACAACAACAATAATGACCCGGCTCCTAACAACTTAGCCACAGTGGCGGCGGCAACAGCAGCTGCAGCAACGGCAGCTGCAGCAGCAACTGCATCCGCTGCAGCGGCGGCAGCAGCAGCCTCCACCACTCCAGGTTCACCTACTGCTATGGGACGGATACAACAACAGCAGCAGCAACAGCAGCAGCAGCCACAACAGCAGCAACAGCAGCAGCAGCAACAACAACAGCAGCAAAACAATCCTTTCGTAAATGCCCGTGATAGACTCTTCCATGCCCTTTTTTATAAAATAGCCCTTGCGTATGCCAGAACTTTCCCAGTGTCTTTCAGAAGAGCATTTGAATTTATTATTCTTCTCAAGGTACTGGATCTTTTTTTTTACACTTCACCTCATTGCACTACAGCACACCATTCTATACAACACTGCCACTCCCACATTACAACACTCTACACCACACCTCACAACACTATGAGCAAAGCGAGCTTCAACATGGTTGCTCAGTCAGTTAGAAATAGCAGTCAAATAAATCTCCATCTCTCACCCCAACTATCTTAAAGGAGTGAAAGACAAATTGAATAATACTATAGTCTATGATATCTCTTAAAGGACAGGGTGGTACAGGTTGGCAGGTCTGCTCAACCATGGCTGATTTAGGGATAAACAACAATACTCAAGTACATTATATTAACCCATATTACACCACACTGCATTACATTACATGATACTACTCATCACGATATATATTATATTACATGCCAAAACATTTCTTACTGCATAGCACAACACTACACACTATACCACCCTACAATATATATATATCACATTTCTGTATGTCATAAACATAGCACACTGCATTTACTCAACATCACACTATAACTGTCCATAAAGAAGAAAGCAAAATATCTTTTACAAAATATTGTGTTATTTTGAATTTAATCAGAATTGTTTTCTTCAGAATATTTCTTTTCACTGTTGGTATATTGCTTCCAATGTTTTTTCCTATTTTGGAACATGCTTTTTTTCTGTTTGTCTGAAAATAGTAACCTTTCATCATCATCATCATCATTTAACATCCGCTTTCCATGCTAGCATGGGTTGGACTATTTGACTGAGGACTGGTGAACCAGGTGGCTACACCAGGCTCCAATCTGATCTGGCAGAGTTTCTACAGCTGGATGCCCTTCCTAACGCCAACCACTCCGAGAGTGTAGTGGGTGCTTTTACGTGCCACCGGCACGAAGGCCAGTCAGGCGGTACTGGCAATGGCCACGCTCAAAATGGTATATTTTGCGTGCCACCTGCACAGGAGCCAGTCCAGCAGTACTGGCAACGATCTCACTGGAATGTTTTTTCGAAAAAGTGCAGGGTATATTTCAACTTTGGGGACAGAAAAAAGTCTATTTGATCCAAATCCAGATAGTTAGGATAGCTCAGCAACACTAATGTGTTGTTTAAATTTTTAGTTGTGGTGATGGTGATCGAACTCACTGAGATGACTGCCTTTTTGTTTTGGCATCTCAGTCTCACACACACGTTTTGTTACCATTAAAGCACTTTCCAGAAAGTTTTCATTAGTTTTCCATTGATCAAATAATTTCTGATTGACTGCCACATATCTCTCTTCTTTATTATTGTTAATCTACAAGTAGAAGTGATAAAAATGTTGTGCCATGAGCTTTCATTGATGCCTACTGCTTAGGAACATTCATGGATTTTCACACACATTTTTGTTATCCCAACCTACAATTTAAAAGCAGATAAGACACACTGGGTAATGTCAAAGATATATGTTTTGAAAGAGCTAAATCTCACAGCTGAAACATGATCAGAGGTCTGATGGGTCAGAGCTTTAATATTTGTTTATAAAATATGGCTACTTATAGTTGCATGTCATGTAATTACAGGAAGTAGTAGTGTATGATAACATAGTGTCATAACTGTGTAGCAACAGGAAATAATATTAAAATGAAATATGCACTGTTTCTCCTCCCTTCAAAATGGATTGTCATCATCGTAGTGGCAATCAATTTTTATAGTCTTTCAGATAAACAAGAGGAGTTCATATATGGCTTGAACATTGAAATATATCTACAACTGATAATGTAGGTGGTTCTGTACTTGGTGTATAGTCGACTTCATCACAAAGTGAAGATTGTCCGTTAGATTATTTTCAGTGCTAGTATATGTTGGGTCTTATACATTTGATAAAAAATTTCACATCAAGGTTAATAGTTGTTCAACAGCATGAAATGCTGTTGCATGAGTAACCAAAAATTTATAATAGCACCTGCCAGAAGGTTTAGTATACTAAACCTTCTCTGTGATGAAAATGTGGCATTAATAGTATTTCGTTGTCACAGATGTTTGTGATACCCTAAATTCTGCAGTGAAAGATCCAGTCTGTCATTTGAAAAAGTTTGAATTCTGACTTGCACTATAGTGATGGAGGATTGTGCTGGCTGACCAGCCTCACTCTTTCATTCCTGTCTAGACAAGTGGCAAGGTGGGCCATGGCAACTGCAGATATACCATGGATACAGTGGGATGACTAGAAATGTCTAAGGACATGTCCCACAGCATGTTGTTGGATGTTGCCTTTTTGTCTGTTGAAAATTGATCATTGATGATTGGATTTTTTCCACTGGAATCCTGTCTTCACATGCATTGGGTGACATGGCCTTGATAGATTTCCCTGAGTGCTTAATACTAGTTGGCCACTCTCAACTTGGTTTAGCCAACCTAAAATTAGAGAGAGAGGTTTGTATTTTCATGACACTCAGATATCTTGTATTTACTGTCATATTTACGCATGCTGTAAGTATATCTGCACCATTGCATTTGCACGGCTACAATGTGTAGAACACCAAAGTAGGTCCCTAAGTAGGAGTTCATCTTGTAATCTGTGAACAGAGTAAAATTACTACCTTGGGGAGCTTATGTGAAACTTACTTTTATGAAATATTGTAGATAAAGCTTCCTGCATGATGATTTCTATATATATATATTTTTTTTCTTCTTTGCACTTAGTGTCCTTGAGGCAAATGCAGTAGATTTTTCTTTACTATGGTAATATATGTGACAATATCACATACAAGCTATATTTAGAAACATCACAAGCAAGTATAATTGCTAGGTTGACAACATATCATGTCAAGGCATGATCTATAATGAGCATTTTTTTTTTACTTGTTGAAAGGTTTGCTCATATTCCTGAGTTTATGTCTAAGACCTAAGTTTTTCTAACAATTAATGATGTGGGCGTTAGGTGCTATCTATGTTAGTCAAAAAATTTCTAATAATAGTTCACTAGCCCTAGAAAAGACTAGTTCATTGACACAGCTCTGATCTTGTTCTTCATTTGGTCCAGCCCCCTTCAGTTTATATGATGACCAAGGTAAATAGTAGATGACAGTATTAAAAGCACATTTATTTTAATTTATTCTCGTTTCATGATTTGGTTAAAGCTCTAAAACAATTTCAAGTGTAGTGGGATGTGTAGAACGGTCCTTCCCTGTAATGAAAATGCCATCTTAATTGCATAACACATGGTTGGAGTTGCAAGTGCAAGTTTCTCCTCAAGGTATGAAGTGAACAGGACTATCGGGACTTAGGAAGGGGCATCCAGCTACGGAAACCATTCCAAAACAGAATCTGGAGCACAGTGCAGCCCTTGGAGCTATCAAATCCTATCAAACTGTCCAACCTAAGCCAGCATGGAACATAGATGTTAAATGATGATGATGATGATTAGAAATTCCATATAATGCATTATCTATTACCTATTGATATGTAGAATGGACAGAGGCAATTTCCATAGGAAAACCCAGTAGATTGTGATGGTAGCAGTATTTGGATTCACATCTTTTTCAGTCTGTTCCATATTTCTGACGAGCCTAATAGTTTGTGCTACTGTGGGTGATTGACTTCAAACAATTTTTTGGTAATATCGGAAAATTTTCTGTGTTCCAATCAGTCATTATAATGTTCCGAAACATGTTTTAAATGTTAAAAACAGACATTCTCTCCTGGTTATTTACTACACTGATCAAAAAGGCTATGTTTCTGCAACTTCCAGTGAGGAGTGGAAGAGTGCTATTTAGATTTTGAGTAATGCATTAATTTGAGGCTCTTTTGTCCTTTGGCTTGGTTAGAACATTTAGATTACATAATAGGATGTACATTTAAGCACCTGTCAGAGTAAGAAAATGTGTTGCTTTTTGTCCTCAACAAAGTAATTTGTTTCACTATACTTGTCAAAACATTCCAAATAAGATTGATATAATTCAGTGGATTCTTCATTGTTATCATCATCATCATCCTGTTCACCAACCATCGCCTGTTTCCTAGTAAGATAGCACTTACCCATGATCAGACATGCTTTCACAGAATATTGAAAATGAATGACACTGCTTGTATGACAGTGGCATTCATTTACAACTATCACACTATATCAAGACAAGGAGACAAACATTTACATACACACAAAATGGGCTTCTTTCAGTTTCCGTCTTCTAAATCCACTCACAAGTCTTTGGTCAGCCTGGGTTTATATATAGTAGAATACATTTAGTTGCCCAAGATGCCAGTGAATCTGGAACCACGTGGTTGGGAAACAAACTTGTTAACCACATAACCATATCTATGCCTATATCCATATGTATTTCCATGGCTGGTATAGCAAACTATGAATTTGCTATACTACGGTATTTGTTTTAATGGCCAAGAACCATTAACATTTAATGTCCGTTGTCCATGCTAGCATGGGTTAGATGGTTTGACTGAGGTTGGCAAGCTGGAAGGCTGCACCAGACTCCAATCTGATTTGGTATGGTTTTTACAGCTGGATGCCCTTCCTAACACCAACTACTCCAAGAGTGTAATGGGTGTTTTCATGTGCCACCGGCACGGGTGCCATTTGCATGACACCAGTGTCTGCTATGACTGATTTTGCTTGGCTTGATGGGTCTTCTCAAGCACAACATAACGCCAAAGATCTCAGTCATTGCTTCCATGAGACCCAATACTCGAAAGGAGCTCAGCCACTTTGCCTCCATGTGGGCCAACCCTTGAAAGGTGCTTTTTACGTGCCACTGGCATGACACCAGCATCGGCTATGACAATAATTTCACTTGGCGGGTCTTCTCAAGCGCAGCATATTGCCAAAGGTCTCGGTCACAAGTCATTGCCTCTGTGAGGCCCAAAGTTCAAAGATCATGCTTCATCACCTCATCCCATGTCTTCCTGGGTCTATCTCTTCCACAGGTTCTCTCCACAGTTAGAGATTGGTACTTCTTTACACAGTTGTCCTCGTCCATACACATCACATGGCCATACCAGCACAGTCATCTCTCTTGCACACCACATCTGATGCATCTTATGCCTTACATTTCTCACAAGATGCTTACACTCTGTCGAACATGCACACTGACATTGCACATCCAGCGAAGCATAATGGCTTCATTTCTTTCAAGCGTCATGTTTCACTGCCATGCAGCATGGCTGTTCGCACACAGGCATCATACAATCTGCCTTTCATTCTGAGGGAGAGGCCCTTGATTGTCAGCAGGGGTAGGAGCTCTCTAAACTTTGCTCAGCTTAATCTTATTCTCACAGCTACGCTCTCGGAACAACCACCTCCACTACTAACCTGGTCAACGAGATAACAGAAGTTATCTGCTACCTCTAGCTTACCTCCCTGGCAGTTTTCTGTATATTTTCGGTGTTTATTGTACTTGTGCATCTTGCACATATAAAAGCTATTTTCCCTGTTAACCTTCCTCTGATATTGCTGCACCTTTAATATGTCCAAAGCTTACACTGGTGCATCTTATAGAATTTCTACCTACACCTTTTCTACAGATCAAGCAGAGCCATCTACCTGAAGGGATTTATGATTTTTCTGCCTTCCTACTTACTAAGACTTTGGTTTTTGCTAGTTTAACTCTAAGGCTCCCTCCCAGGGGCAGCCTGTCTTAAATTCCTGTTATTGCCTGGAGGATTATGATGAACAAGAGGGGGCTGAGCACTGATCCTTGGTGAACCCCTACTTGTACATTGAATTCTTCACTATACTTGTTGAACCAGATTTATAAATTTATGTCTTACTTGTACCGTGTGTATCCTGATTTTTAGAATAAGTATGTCATATACCTGCATTTTGTAAGAGGTAGCTAAAAGGGTTGGTATCAAGAATGGCATTTGGATCATAAACCACTTCTCCAAAAAGGCTTGCTCGTTCCATGCCGGTATAGAAAATCAGAAGTAAAAACAATGTTAGTATGATAATAACTATATGTTTTACCTATAGATTCATCTATGAATTTATCTCATTTTTGTTTCCAATAAGGCCTGACTTAAAACTAAACAAAACCAAATCATATTATGCTATGCTGCACCTCAGTGCACCACTATAAATTATACCATAACACACTAGCCTATATTGCACATGATGATATCAAATTGATATGGTTGCATCCATGCAGTTACCTTATCTGCTAGAAATGGCAGCCAATCCTTTTTCAACTAAACTCCACCATCTTAAAAAACGAAAGGAGACATTAGATAATGTGGTTCTAGTCATGCTGTCATCGTTTCCTTAATGTCAATTTTTTTTTGTCTGTATTTTTATATAGTCAGAGACCCATCATCAAAAGCTTTTCTGCTTTTCATCCTATCGTTTTTATTTATTTTTTTACAGTATAGTGTCTGTGTTCTTCCTTTTTAAGACTGTAGAATCTGATTTGTAGAAAATTTGACTGCTATTCCTAGCAGATTAAGGGAATTGCTTTGAGTCTCCCTCATAGCTTAACAATGTGTCTGTTATTAGAGGTATCTTCTGCATAACTGTACTTTAGGTGCAGGAGTGGCTGTGTGGTAAGTAGCTTGCTTACGAACCACATGGTTCCAGGTTCATTCCCACTGCGTGGCACCTTGGGCAAGTGTCTTCTACTATAGCCTTGGGCCGACGAATGCTATGTGAGTGGATTTGGTAGACGGAAACTGAAAGAAGCCCATTGTATATATATGTGTGTGTGTGTGTATGTTTGTGTGTCTGTGTTTGTCCCCCCAACATCGCTTGACAGCCAACGTTGGTGTGTTTTCTTCCCCATAACATAGTGGTTTGGCAAAAGAGACCGATAGAATAAGTACTAGGCTTACAAAGAATAAGTCCTGGGGTCGATTTGCTTGACTAAAGGCGGTGCTCCAGCATGGCCACAGTCAAATGACTGAAACAAGTAAAAGTGTATATAGTTTAGGTCAAAAATTTTGCATGTATTTGGTAAAATATTTTAATTGATGTCACTCCAGTATATTATTGTTTATAATAATTATGAAGTGATTTATTTCTCACATTTTTGAATCAGGATTTTATTCATTTTCTGTTCCTGTTGTTGTGTAGTAGTAAGTGCCAATTGAGTACTGAGATTGATTTAGCTGACTGTTTCCTTCTCGGAATTTCTGACCTTGTGCCTGTGTTCATAAGTATTTTTATTATTAGAGTGGTAGAGAGAGCAGAATTAGAAGCAAGCTAGACAAAACAACTTTTATATTTTTAGTTACATACTTTTACATTCAAGTTCAACTCTTACTCAGATCTTTCATCTTTCTGGGGTTAAAATGAAGAATTGATCTAGTCAACTATATAACCCTCCCACTCAAATATTTGTGGTATTATGCCTCTTTTAGAAATTATTATTGTTATTATCTATATTATCCATGGTGGAGGCGCAATGGCCCAGTGGTTAGGGTAGCGGGCTCGTGGTCATAGGATCACGGTTTTGATTCCCAGACCGGGCGGTGTGAGTGTTTATTGAGCAAAAACACCTAAAGCTCCACGAGGCTCCGGCAGGGGATGGTGGCGAATCCTGCTGTACTCTTTCACCACAACTTTCTCTCACTCTTACTTCTTGTTTCTGTTGTGCCTGTAATTCAAAGGGTCAGCCTTGTCACACTGTGTCACGCTGAATATCCCCGAGAACTACGTAAAGGGTACACGTGTCTGTGGAGTGCTCAGACACTTGCACGTTAATTTCATGAGCAGGCTGTTCCGTTGATCGGATCAACTGGAACCCTCGACGTCGTAAGCGACGGAGTGCCAACAATAACAACATATTATCCATGTTATGAGAACTTCATCAAGGGTTTTCTTTCCTGCATAAACTGTTTTAAAAATTTTACATAGAAATGTCGAAGGTGAACAAATGCTGTGTGAGAATGCCTTAACAACATTTACATATTCTAATACTACTATTTTCTGAATGTGCTTGCATTTATTCTTTCAGACAATTTGCTGAAATGCTTGTGTATATCATTCAGTTTTGTCCTAAGTAGAAATGTTAATTGTAAAAACTTCTTTTTTTTTAATAATTCAAAGGCCAATTCAATATATAATTCAATATATAGTTAGTATTGCACAACATTGTAGTAATTTGATATTGTAACATTGATTATTAATATACTACTGTCATGGGAAATGTTATCTGACATTTTCTTTGGCCCTTGGGTCTCATGAGATCATAGATCTGCACCTGTCAAGTTTCTTTCCAATGCACAGGCATGTTTTTGTACCTTCTCCATACCACTGATGTTGTTCAAGAAAAATGGCAAAGACTAGTGTTGTTATAAAGCATTGCCATCAGAATACAAAGAGCAAGAATAGATATATCAAAGCACTGCTATTTCCATTAATCCACTGTCCTGGATCGCTACTTTGTATATAGACCATGAAAGGATTAAAAAGGTAAAGTTAACTTTGCTAGGATTTAAATTCAGAGCATAGAGAATAAGAAAAAGATACTGCAAGGCATTTTATCATAATAATTAGGGCCATGGAGGGTAGAAACAGTAAAGAAGGGACAAATTATCATGTATTTTCAAGATCAGTTTCACTTTATCTTTTATCTTAGGAGTTGTAATAAAATGAGTATTGGGTCAATACAGTCAACTACATTTACATTCTCACTAGTGTCATAGTAATTTATTGTTTCTATGTTTTTTTTTTCAATTCATCTGGAGCAGAGATAAAGAACCCCATCTCCACCTATGGACAAACTTTCATTTACATTCAGATTTGAACCTTACCCACTAACAATGTCTTTAAAAGTCATAGTTTGGTCTATAAGACCAAAATAGTAATTTAATATAAGTTGCTTTCACTAACCCATAAGGCATAAAGCAATTTTTGTTAGCTTGAATGTATGTTTTGTGACATTAATCATGAACAGAGTATATAGGAATTAATGATGTAAAAGTCATTTTTATTACAGCGAATTAACATTTAGCATTTATTTTTTACTCTAGGGCATTAATTTTGTCTTGTGTACTTACAGTGGGAATGAATAGTCAGTGTGAATTTATGTTCATTGCTTGTTGTACCATTTACAATAATTTTGAATGCTGTCAGCATTTATTGTTCATTTATGCTAAATATTTTAAGTCAATGCATAAAAGTTAATCCTTTCTGCAATGACTAGTGTTAATAAAAGAAAATAAGGATGCTGCAAAAGTTCTTTGATGAAAAGATAGACAATATTTAATTTTCATACAAGTAAATAGAAAATGTGTGTTTCTGTGTTCTTTGTAAATATTTAGTTATAGTTTATAAAAAGTACAATTTTGACCAAACAAGCAATATACTTCTTTCAGTTTCTGTCTACCAAATCCACTCACAAGGCTTTGGCCGGCCCGAGCCTATATTAGAAGACACTTGCCCAAGGTGCCACGCAGTGGGAATGAACCCGGAACCATGTGGTTGGTAAGCAAGCTACTTACCACACAGCTACTCCTGCATCTAGAGATGCAAAAATTTTGCTAGAGATGCAAAAAATTTTTTGAGGTTAAACTAACCGTAAGATAATTTAGTTTACCCTATGAAAATATTTGCAGTGTATTTAGATGGGCCAATTTTGGAAGAATCTAGAAAGAAAAAAAAACTTGTTTTAATTAGAATGAATTGTTGAACTACTAACTGGTTTCTGATACTTAATAGTGTGTCATTACTTTATTCACCAACATTGGGCATAATTTCAAAGAATGAACAGTGTGATGAATGTGGTAATATACTGTATTAACTTCACACTAAATAAGAGATTACCCAGCAAATTAAAGAGAATTTACAGAAATTTTGAAGGACCTTAAAGCTGAGCATAGTGATCTATCATACTGCTGTGAGGTTTGCTGCCCAAGCAAAGGATACGTGCACAGTGGCTTCTATGAAGTGAAAGTCTTCATGAATGTTAAAAGCATTCTCATTATGGAATCAGAAAACCAAAAATGTTATGTGACTTGTCATTATTTTTGGCCATTACCACTAACCATGTAATTCTCTTAAACTTAGTAATATAAGGGTCAAATCCCTTTATTTCTTTTCTTTGTGTCAATATCAAGAGCTTTGAATCAGTGTTGCTGCTGCTGCTTCATAAGTTGGCTACGAAAACACTTATATTTTCCAACACTGAAAGAACAAAAACCATATATGATGTTGGTGTATGCTACAGAGTATTTCAATTTTATTGGATCAATTTCAAAAGAGGTTTCAATATTTACAAAATCATGAACTAGAAGAATGAATATGCAAAACTCTTTGATGCAGTGCCAGATAATGATTCTGATTCCTTACAATTTAAGTTAATTTACAATTAGATTATACTTAGATATATAAATTTAGTTTATGTATTTTGAAATGTTATAAATTGCCTATAGATGTAATTGATAAATTTTCACTTTGAGTAATCAGCGTCGTTGTTATCATTGTTTTAACATCCATTTTTCCGTGCTTGCATCAGTCAGACAGAATTTGTTGAGACAAATTTTCTACAGTTGGATACCCTTCTTACTGCCAACCTTCATATGTTTCCTAGCAAGGTAATATTTCCCCTATGAGTGGATATGTTTACATGGAAGATTGGGAATGAATGATACTGCTTATGCAACGGTAACACTCCTTTACAACTCTCATGTGATCTCAAGATAATGCAGCACAAACACACACACGCATACTACAATGAGCTTCTTTCAGTTTCCATCTACCAAATCTACTGACAGGGCTTTGGCCAACTTGGAGCTATAGTAGAAGATACTTACCCAAGGTACTATGTAGTGGAACTAAACCTAACATCATGTGACTGAGAATCAAACTTTTTAACCCCCATATCCCTCATACTGATACCAACAGTTTGTCTCAACATAAAATTTCCCCCAAAATCACTTGGCTTAATCTTGCATACCAACAAAGAATTACCACTACATCAATCCCATTATCATCATCTCAGCTTTCCAAAGCAAATTAGAGCAAACATTCTCAATAAAAATTTAATTAAATTTAAAATGTTAATCTGTATGGCATCTTTGAGATTTCAATATTTAAAGCATTATGCCTATCTGATAATGCATTACCATATCTTAATTAATCTTGCTGAGTGCAAGTGGCATGTAAAAAACACCATTTTGAGTGTGGCCGTTGCCAGTACCACCTGACTGGCTTTCGTGCCAGTGGCATGTAAAAGCCCCCACTACACTCTCGGAGTGGTTGGCATTAGGAAGGGCATCCAGCGGTAGAAACTCTGCCAAATCAGATTGGAGCCTGGTGTAGCCATCTGGTTCACCAGTCCTCAGTCAAATCGTCCAACCCATGCTAGCATGGAAGGCAGACGTTAAACGACAACGATGATGAGTATTAAGACATACATATCTTCGAATTTCTAAAATCAAAATTTAATTAATTTTTTTTTCAGCCCAGATACAGCACTGTCTCCTGCAGCTTCTTTTGCAATTACTAGTTCTAAAAAAAACAAAAAACATGTCCACTTCTGGTCTAAAAGGTCCAGTTAGACTTCTCTAGATTAAGAAGTACTGTGGTGCTTCTTAAGAGTAATTATAATTGATTTTCATATCTTTTCATGCAAATAGTCTTTTGTTGTAATTTAAGGTAATCTGCAACACGCTATCTTGGCCATCTTTACTGCCATCTTCTGCATCATTCCTAATAAAAATTTTAATGGAATAATAGCATAAGGTGAAAAAACAACACAAATATCTTCAATACCACCATCTCTGTCATCATCACAGCCATGATTGTTATCCTTTCCACCTCTCTCTTCCTTGATTATATATATATAAATTTTTAATATAATTTTGTTTTTCTTTCTCTAGGCTTTGATATTCCTGTTAGTATTCAGCTATATCCACACTGTATTCACACGTTCCCCCATAAACTGTTTACAAAATGTACAAAAGACCTGGCCCCGGCAGGGGATTCTGCGGGTTGAGATAGTGCGCAATGCATCGGAGAACTACACAATTTTGCATTCATATCGTAAAGAATACTCAGACCTTAGTTACATTGTTAACTTACCAACACAAGAAGATCAACAACATCAACAACAGCCACAAGATGATGATGACAGCAGCAGTGAAGAAAAAACTTCAAGTTCTAAGGAACAGAGTTCAGTTTTACAGCCTACCGAGGAAGCCAAAGGGGAAGACGGGGTACCCGTGTTAGAAGGTGAGTCACATGACCAGCTTGGACTGAATGTGACTGGCACATCATCATCATCATCATCATCCTCATCATCATCATCATCATCCCCACCCCTGTCCCTGCAGTATTCTGCCAATGATGTTCTGGATTCCCCTTATGAGAGGATTTCGGTCTCAGAGCTGGAGATGATAGCACGAGTTGGTAAGTATTCACTTTCTTACTCTGCTTTTGACACTCACTGATGTGTTCCCCTCCTTGTATGTCACAATTCCTGGCATATGCAACAAACGCAATGGCTGCGAGTTTAAGGGGCTGGACTATTGACTGCTTGATCATGAGTTCAGTTCTTACTGCAGCTGTTGTGTTGTACACCTAAGCAAAATGCATGTTTTCGTTTGCATACTTTTTACTCTTTTACCAGTTTCAGTCACTGGAGTGTTGCCATGCTGGAGCACTGCTTTCAATGGCTTAGTTGATCATATCAACCCCAGTACTTATTTTTAAATCTTGTACTTCTTTTATCAACCTTTTTTTGTCAAACCACTAAGTTACAGGATATAAATGAAGACACACACACACACACACACACACACTCACTCTCATAACAGGGTTCAGTAAGAGACATTTTCCTGAAATGCTACATGCTGGGATTGAACCTAAAACTATGTGGTTGTAATGGAGACTTTTTAGCCACATTGCCAAATTGACAAAGCCACAATCTAATGGATAAAAAAGAAAAGGGTTCTCTCTCACCCAGGCTTCACAGTATACATTTAGATGGTTTGAAAGACAATCAGCTGTAAAAGATATTGCTAGCATAAAAGCATATCTCCCTTTCATATAAGCATATTTATAAAAAATAAAGTAGAGTCCTAAATGTGGCAATGCTTCAAGCGTTTTGAGTCAGTCATATCAACCCTGGTACTTACTTCAGTCTGGTATTTATCTTATTGAATAGCTAAGTACCTTTCTTTTGACACAATGCTAGTTTTTAACAACTGGTATTGTTGAATCAAATACACACACACACACACACACAGAGTACATTAGGATTCTATTCAGTTTCTATCGACCAAATTCTGCTCAAAATATATTTGTCAACTTGAGACTATAGTGGAAATACTTGACTAAGGTGCTACATGATAGACTAAAACCAGGAGTCATGTAGTTGCAAAGTAAATTTCTTAACCTCATAGCTATGCCTCTTCCTATATGTGTATATATATATGTGTATATATATATGTGTATATATATATGTGTATATATATATGTGTATATATATATGTGTATATATATATGTGTATATATATATGTATATATATATATATATATATATATATATATATACATGTATACACACATATATGTACATACTTACATCTACATGTGTATATATATGCATATCAGGGTACAGGACGTTAGAACAATGAACTACAGACAACGGAACGAACACATAGGAAAACGGAAAGCCACTTGGAATATTCCTTCATCAGCTGTCTCTATTCTAACTAGACGTTTCGAAGATAATATGTAAAACAGCTAGTTTTAAATCTTGTAGAGATATGCACACATCTAGACTGTATATAGTCTTGGTCACTTCTCCAGTTTTAAGTTCTACATTCTTTCATGTTACCTGAAAGATTTCAGTTCATGAAACTCCAGTGGGCAAACCCATTGGACTTTAAATAGATATGTGAATAAACTCTATATCTTTTATTCTTTAGTGTTACAACACTAATATTTGGCATGGTTACGTGGTTAAAAAGTTTGTTTCTGAAACATGTGGTTTTGAGTTCAGTCCCATTGCTCTGCACATTGGGCAAGTGTCTTCCACTGTAGGCCCAGGCTGACCAATGCTTTGACAGTGAATTTGTTATTGAGAAATGGTACAAATTTGTGTGTCTGCACACACATGCATGTGTGCATCTATGTGAATTTTAATGTTTTGCACTCTTCAAATGAAAAAAAAATGCATTGCATTACAAATAGTGAAGCATGTTACCATTTCCTTTTTGACTAATCATTTGCTAGTTCCAAGCTTTCAAAGACATGGAATGAGAGATCTCTTACTTAAGAAAAAAACCAAAAAACAAAAGAAACACATAAGGGTTAATAACAGAAAAATTTTCCAGATGTTAAACAAAACTCAATAGTATATATTCACCTAACTCATGCCATCATGGAAAACAGATGTAAATCGAATAAAGTTGTGTGTATAAATATGCATGCAAGTATTTACTTTTTAAAATAAGAAAAAATGGACTCCAATACATGTAGTATGTGTGCGTGTCAACTCTAATATAAACATCAGTCTGTAGAACATGTAGCTCATCAAAGTGTTCTTTAGATTCAGTGTGTTATTTTGAAATAAACTTACTTTAATACTACAATTAGTAGCAGAGAGAAAAATTTACTTACAATGTTTAATTCTTTTCTGAGTCATAATGATTTATGGAAAAAAAAATTGGTTCTTTTCCTCCACTGGATAGGAGACTTCATATTGAATAATATATATTATTTTCTATGGACACAAGACTGGTTGTGTAGTCAAAAAGCTTGCTCCTCAACCACATAGTTCAGGGTTCAATCTCAATACACAGAACCTTGTATGTTTTTTGTGTTTTATGTGAGGTTTTTTGCAATAGTAGACAAAATCAGTGCCAGAGCCATCATATACTTATATATTTTATCATTGTTATTTTAACATCTGCTTGTATGGATTGGATGGAATTTTTTTAAGGCAGATTTTCTATATCCAGATGCTTTTCCTATTGTCACCTGTTTAAAAGCAAAGTAATATTTCTCCAAGTCCTTCAAACAGAAAAACAATAAATGACTGGATATATTTTCATGGAAGCTTGTAAACAAACAATACTACTTGTATGATGGTGATGTTTGTATACAATTAGTGAATAATATCATGACAAGGACTCATAAGCATACAGCCATTTATAATGGATTTCTTTCTCGGGCTATAAAAGAAGACATTTGCCTAAGGTCCTAGACAATGGGACCAAGCCTAAAACCATGTGATTGTGAGGCGAATTTCTTAAGCACACAGCCATGCCTGTATAGTATGTGTGTGTGTGTATCTTTTGGTAAAGTATATCAGATATAAACACCTCTTATCGTCAGAGTTCTTTGAAATATTTCATTTGCATTCCGTTAAACACTGTTCATCTTCAGAAATTCCAATGAACTAGTGACTGGAAATCTTTAAGCAACAATATTGTTATTCATCAAAAGCATTTTAATCTAGTCACATTGGTCTACAGTCAGTCACAATTAGTCTACAGATAGACCTAATTTCTAAACTTTAGTCAATATTAGTCACTGACTTGTACTATATCTAATTACACATCTATGTTACATTCTACAATTTTATTTATCAACTTTCAGTACATCTGAACTGCATTACCTGTGTTGCTATTGTATATAGTCAGTATATTGTGTTACTGTTGTAAATAGTCACCACCTTACATTACTGTTGTAACCATGCCAGCATGGAAAATGGATGTTGATGATGATGATATTTGTTACTAATGTATATGTTATTACTGCTGTATTTTCTGGCATATAAATTGATGTGGTATATAATGTGAACATTCAACCATCATGATCTTTCCAAATCCTGCTGCATTTCACAGAGAATTTTTGGTCCTCCAAAGCTGTCTTGGTGTTTATAAGTTAACCTGCCATTTTCTAGCTGTAAATTTTGGTCTGAAAAATTCAGCTTGTCTGCCAGAAAATATAGTTTTGTTTATAATCACTATTTTGCACTTATGTTGTATATAGTTGCTATTTTGCATTATGGCTGTTTTGCATCCATCAAGTGTTACTATTGTGTTTTATCACCACTATATATTTTTATTAAATATAATCTTGTATATAGCCATCATCTTGTGTAACTTATATATATTTATGCCACAGGTAATGTTACAATCATATTTAGCCTGTTACAAGATGTAACAATAGATCTTGTTATTCTTACGGCTACATTGAAGTCATTTACAACTGGTCATCAATATCTGTGCATGTTCTAAGGACCAGTTGTTTACATAAATATCCTTCAAATCACTCCTGGCCATCTGAAATAAGGATTGGTGTATTGGGTAATGTATTCCAAAGTAGACACCACCTGAAAAAAAGATGAGATGGTCATGACTAGAAAACTTTTCTTCACAGGTTCACTCAAGCAGGGTTGACCTAAGGCTAAACAGCTAGTATTGTTGTTGGGTATGTATATCTCCAAATAAACTTGCAGTGACTGATATAGATATACAGACTTGCAGAGGAGCATTTAATAAATGCACAAAGACTGTTTCATAAATGAAAGGAAGCTGGAGATGATGGTGTCAGAAACACTATTGTTTCTGAAATACTAATAACTCTCTCCTTAAAACTGTTGACCCCACCCACTTGTAATGCCTTCTTCATAATCATGTAACAAGAAAAACAACTTGTTACTCCATGAAGCCTATCTGGAGTTTAAGGCCAGGAGTTTAGCATAAGCTGATTTAAAATCCTTGTCTTCAGAGTTACAACAGTGAGTAGTAAAATGGTAAGAACAGCTGCTACGACTCCAGATGAGTCGATTTGTTGATGTTAAATGTCTGTAAAATCAATATAAACAATTAGAAAATCTAGCCAACAAGATCACCTCTATGTAGTTGGTTGACTTGCTCTAAATACTAGCCTAATCTTCCTTGAATTGCACTCTACTATTTTTAAATAAAAACAGGAACATTGACTAATGAAGTTCTAGATGCACTGCCTGGAGAGAAAAAAAATGTTCTGCTCTAGGGCGGGGCTGGTTTAAACAGTATGAAATTAGAAAATTAATATTTTAGATTTTATTTTTAAAAATTTCCTTTTCCTTAGTATTTTTGTTGAGTTTTAAGAATATTTCCTTCTGTAAATTTTTCCACACATATGCACACGTATGTTGATGGAACTAATTTAGCTAATAAATCAAATTTGTTAATTGTTTATGCATATCTTTGTTTAAATATAAACATGTTTTACATGTTAAATTTATTTCAATTTTATTCTATTTATAGTTTGGCCAGAAGAAAAATATATTGTAGAATATTCCTTGGAATATGGATTCTTACGGCTGTCTCCCAAGACAAGAGATCGGCTTAACATCAGTGTTATGTTGGTGACGCTAGGTAAGATGTGTTTTCCTTGGTTTTGTTTAATAACACTGACATCATTTATATCAGTGACAGCTACATGATGACTAACAAGCAGCATGTAACAATAAATATATTGTGTTTGTGATGATGAAATGTATTAGTATACATGAATACATTATAATGCCACATGATTTTGCAACTGGTTGCCAGAATATTAGAAAACAAAATTGAACAAAGTGTCATTATCATTCCATTTTAACTTTCATTAGTTTATTATTTAAGAGTATTGTACAAAACTAAAGGTTATTTCCAAAAATTATTGCTTCACTCAAGTTACAATATTTTTGAAGTTATCACTTAGTTTGCAATTTTCAAATGAATTGCTTGTTATCATAAGTGGAAAAGGTTTTGCCACTGTGAAAAATTCCATACTTTTGGGTGGAACATTTTTACACTTTTGCACAATGGAACACCAGTTTTGCTACATCCTTTGCAGACAGACTTAACTCTCAATGTCTTGCTTGTTGTGGTTGTTATGTAACTCCAGATTAACTTTTATGAAGCATACTTATGGCATGTAACTTGCTGAACAATTAGGTGTGACCCAGAGATTTGTAGTTAGGATATTCCTGGCTTCCACCTAGTTTCAACTTTTACTCAGCAATCTTCAAAATAGATGATTCATCATCATCATCATTTAACTTCTGCCTCCCATGCTGGCATGGGCGGGACAGTTTGACAAGGGTAGGTTAGGCAGAAGCCTGCACCAGACTTCTGTTTTGGCAAGATTTTTACAGCTGGATGCCCTTCTTAACACCAACCACTCAGCAGAGTGGACTTCGTGCTTTTTACGTGGCACAAGCACAGGTGAGGTCAGTTTTAGCAAGGTTTTTACGACTGGATGCTCTTCCAAATGCCAACCACTTTATAGTGTGGACTGGGTGCTTTTAAGTGGCACCTGCACTGACAGGATCACCAAGTGCTTGCAAGACAAAAGACAAAAAAAGACCTCTTGAGATGGGAGGGTGCATTGGAGGAGGTGATCTTGTATCAGATGATGAAAGGTTATAGTGAGGCAGTAAGACAGAAACTGTAGGGGAAGTACATGATTACCTGGCAGGGGGAGAGAGAGATCAAGAATGAAGACAGAAACAGGTGTGCTGCCGCAAAGGAAATACATGGTTACCCAACATGAGGGAAGCGCAGGAGAAGGAGAGAGAGAGTGGGGGCAGCAGAATAGAGATGGTGGCAAAGTGCCAGGCATACGCAATGATACAGTGAGACAGGATGTGGGTGGAACACGCAGGTCAGAAGCTAGCAGAGAGCAATGATACAGTGGCACAGGGCCAAGAGGACAGGATTGGGGAGTGGGAGGTAAGTCTAATGCATGAAGTGGAAATGTGAGGAAGAGAAGAGATGTAGTTTGGTTTGTTGTGGTAGAGTCTGAGAATTTTTTTTGAGTGTAGGTGGGACATACAGTGTTTCTAGAACTCAGTTTCACTGACGTGGGAGAGTCTTCTCAAGAACTTCATATTGCCAGATATCTTGGTCCATTGTCGTTTCCTCTGTGTGGCCCAACATCCCAAGATCAGTCCTTACCACTTTGTCCCATGTCTTCCTGGGTCTCCCTCTTCCACAGGTGCCATCAACTTTCGGTGATTGGCACCTTCTTTATGCAGCTCTCCTCATTCATATTTATCACATGTCCAAATCAATGCAATCTTTTCTCTTGCATGCTACATTTGATTCCTCTTAAGCCCAACTTTCCTCTCAATATATTTGCACTTTGTTGTACATGCACCCTGATGTTGCAAATCCAATACCTTCATTTCTCTCCAGTCTCTGCATGTCTTCTGCATTCAGAGCCCATGTCTCACTACCATGGAGTATAACCATTTACACACAAGGATCATATAATCTACCTTTCACTCTGAGAGAGAGAGAGAGTCCTTTTGTTGCCAACAGAGGTAATAGCTCTCTGAACTTCCGCTACCCAATTCTTATTCTAGAAACAATACTTTCAGAAAATCCTCCACCATTGCTAATTTGGTCACCTAGGTAACAGAAACTATCTACAGCCTCAAGAGAACCTTCTGGGCATTTGAGAGAATCTAGGTCCTGTGTGCTCTTAATGCTTATTATTCCTGCACATCTGCCACATACAAAGACAACTTTATCTGTTAATCTACCTGTGATTCCACTGCAGCTCTTATGTGTCCATAGTTTACACTGGGTGCAGTGAATGGAATTTCTCCCAACTTCTTTCCTACATATTGCACAGGGCCATTTTCTTGACGGAAAGAGAGTTTTATCTTCTTTCTTACAAAGCAACAACTTAGGTCTTTGCTAGGTTAAATTTAAGGTCCCTTGATTCCAGGTTTTGTTTCCATACCTGGAATTTCTCCTCCAATTCTACTAAAGATTCTGCAATAAGAGCAAGGTCATCAGGATATAGCAGTTCCTGCCAGCACCCAGTTTTGAATTCCTCTGTTATGGCCTGGAGGACTATAATGACTAAGAGTAGGCCGAGAACTGAGCCCTGGTGAACCCCTACCTGTATTGTTAAATTCATCGCTATTCTTGGCCAACTCTCACCTTACTGGCAGCACCACTGTACATGGCTTGTATGGTTCTTACAAGTCACTCCTCTACTCCTAACTTCCTTAGATCCTTAGAGACCACCATATAACAGAGCAGGGAACTCTGTCAAAAGCTTTCTCTAGGTCGATGAAGGATAAGTACAATGGCTTCCTTTTGGCCAAATACTTTTCCTGCAGTTGTCTCACTGGAAGATGGCATCTGTGATAATCTTCCCAGGTACAAAACCAAACTGCATCTCGTCTAGTTTAATTCTATTTCTAATCAATTGGGCTATAACCCTTTCAGTAACTTTCATGACTTGGTCTAGCAATTAAAGGACTTTGTAGCTGTTTCTGTCTAAGGCATCGCCTTTATCTTAGTAGCAGCTAACTATAATACTACTACACCATTCAATGGGGATGGTGCCCTCCTGAATAACCTGATTAACTATATGGGTGACTAAGCTGTATTCTATACCACCAGAGATTTTAATCATCTCAGCAGTGATTCCTGATGGCCCAGGGACTTTCCCTATCTTCATGTCCTTAATTGCCTTATCTATTATGCTGCTATCAACATTAATGGCTGGTCCCTCAATTGGTTCGGTATTTGGTAAACTTTCTTTCTCCCATTCATTTTCCACATTTTGTAACTTTTCATAGTGACACTTCCATGCATCTTCTTTGAGTCACTAAGTGCAAGCATACCATTATCCATTCGCACACATTTCTCTCCTACCAAATCTCTATTCTCTCTGATACACTGCTTTGCAATCGTGAACACCTCATGCCTCTGATCCTCATACTGTAGAACATTTGCACATATCTCACCTTCAGCTACTCCTTTTGCTATGTATACCTGACACCTAGCTGCCCTTTTGGCTATCTGATATAATTCTCTGCTTCCACCATTTTTCCAGTCTTTCCAGGCCTGTCTTTTTGCTTTTAAGCACTGTCAACCACCTTGCTCCACCACCATGTCACTCTTGGTTTAACTGGGACTCTGCACCAACCACAGATTTTGTCTGTAGTCCTCAGTAAATTGTCTTGCAGGAATGTCCAATTGTCCTCTAACCTATATGTCCCCCAACTCTTCCTCTCTTTCATCAGAAGCTTCCATTCGTAAATCTTTAAGTTTTTGTCTGTTTGTTAGGTCTTTGAGCTTCCATAGTCTTCTTTTTCAGATTGGTTTATTTCTCCAAGCCTTTCTAACTCTAATTCTGAAGTCACTAACTATTAATTTACGTTGGGTTGTACACTCTTCACCTGGGAAAGACTTTGCATTTTTAAGCATCCATCTATCTTGTTGCCTAGTGAGGAGGTAATCAGCCTGGCTTATGTGCTCACCACCAGACTGATTAGGTGATTAGGTGGCTGGCTGGTTTTTTTGAAGTTAGTGTTGCAGATCATGAGATCATTTGCATCACAGAACTCCAGCAGTCTTGTTCCCTTCTCATTTCTATGTCCAAAAACCATAACCCCTATGCACTCCCTGGAATCCATGGGGACGCTGTCCAATATGTCCATTGAAGTCACTAGCCACAATTACCAAGTGTCTGTCATTTGTTTTTGAGGTGGTCTGCAAAAGGACCTCATAAAATTGGTCCTTCTGCTTATCAGTCAACTGCATATAATATACCTAATCCTGTATATAATATTGCTTCAAATTTTAGTACAAAGTCAGGAATTTTATGGGAAGAGGCTTAGTCGATTACATTGACACCAATATTTGGCCGCCACTTTATTTTATTTATTCTGAAGGGATGAAAGGCAGAATTGATCTCGGCCATATTTTTTAACTCAGAACATAAAGAGGCATAAAAAATACTGTTAAGTATTTGTCTGGGACACCAATGATTTTGCTGTCTTAATCCTGTATATAATATACTTCAAATGAATTAGATTTTGGTTCACAGAGACATTTGTTCAGTAGCCTGGACCACCTAAATGCAAGTACAGATTATTAGAAGGTTCAGTTTAAGGCTGTGTATCTCATTCCTCCATTTTTACTTGATATTTTACTTTAACTTTGATTACTTACGAGAAATTTTAATCATGAAACTAAAACTAAGCTATGACCATTGTCATATATAAATTCAATATTCCATGCCTCCTTTAGGAGAAAGGGACAGTGTCTATTAACTTTGCAGATATTCCCAAGAGGCTGGCAAAATTGATATGGCTGTTTGTTTAAAGTTAGAACATTTATAAACTGGCACCTGCAGCAAAAAAATAAAAAATTTAAACCAAAAAAAAAAAAAAAAAGAGGAATGAGAAGAGGAATTTCAGAAGGTTAGTTGGGAAAAAATGGTTAGTGGTGGATAGAATGCTGGGGATTATGGAGGAGAAAGATAGCCAGAGTAGAAGCCATTGATTGTAGTAGCAATAAAAGTGTAGAAGGATTAGACAGAAGCTGTCATGTATTGAAAAATGCCTGAAGCCCACTTGGTGACTACATTACCGCTTACACAACAGAGCACCTGCCTGACTTACACCACCCCCTGTTGTTTATATGGCACATAGTCCAACAAGTCTCCAAGATTGGTAAATTGTATAATCTAATGAGAACCAGTGAATTATAATTATCAACAAGTAATCAATCTTAATGATAAATTGGTTGTGTCATTAAGAGTGTCAGATAAAATACCAAGTGGTATTTGATACTCTGCTTTCTCTGAATTGAAACCTGCCAAGATCAACTTTGCATTTCATCCTTTCAGGGTCGATAAAGAAAATGTACAAATTGAGGATGATGAATTAGAATTGTAAAGACATTGAACTGGATACCTTTTTGTATTTGTTCCAGTTCTTTGTATTCTTAGTTCAAATCTCACCATGGCCTACTTGAAAGGCAGATTTAATCCATTATGTATACACCACCACCTGACACCTTGGATGCCTTTAGCAAAGTCCATTCTGTTGCAAGCATTTGAGCCAAATGTCCAGTTAGAGGAGACCTTCTTTCCTTGCTTTGACCAATCTTAAAAGGCCTTGCAAAAGGTCATGGGCACTGCTATTCCCTCCAGACTGTAAGATAAAATTAAAAAATCTTACAATCCCAATTGTATACCCAGTTGCTCATTCTAGGTGGTTTGTTCTCTCACCTTCTGAAAATATTGATTCAATGTGAAAGAGAAAATCTATTTCTGCCTATAATTGGGTTGTTGTTACTGTTTAACCCCCCAGAATGGAACCATTATTAGAGACAATCCAGCCATGACCATCCTACATGTTATTTATTTAGGATTTAAAAGACTTCATTGACCTATGTGTGCTTTTGTCTTCATATAATTGGTGGGGGTAAGATTTGAGTGACATTTGGTTACTATTTCTAGCAGGTTGTTGGATGATGTCTGTGATAATCTGAAACAAAGATAGGCTATCAATATTTATTTCAGTCTGGAAGAAGAAACTTTGCCCAAGACTTGTGCCAGGCCCTTAAAGATTCTTGAGATTGATGGAGTTGGCATTCAGCTTAAAGAGCACCAAGTTGCTACTTGTTAGAAAAATGTGAATGGGAAGTGAATTCTAGAGGGAGGTAGGACTAGGAAAAGTGATTTATGTATGACTTGGGACAGAAGGAGACAATTGAGTGTAACAATTTGACATGGCTGACTGGACATTCAACCTGTTTTAGCACTGAAGGTAAATGTACACACACACACACACACACACACACACACACACACACACACACACACACACACACACACACACACACACACATACAGAAATATATACTTACAGACAGAGAGAGGGATTGGGAGTGAGGCATTACACACACAAACATAACTAAATGCTCAAACACACAAAAGACCTAAAAGCTGGCACTTGATCGATTAGGATTTAAATGAATGTTCCAGTTGATCCAATCAATAGAACAACCTGCTTGTGAAATTAATATGTCAATGGCTGAGTATTCCACAGACGTGTACCCTTAATGTAGCTCTCTGAGGAGATTCAGCATGACAAAGAGTGTGACAAGACTGGCCCTTTGAATTACAGGTACTACTCATTTTTGCCAGCTGAAAGGACTGGAGTGGTGTGAAGTAAAGCATCTTGCCCAAAGAGACAACACACCTCCAGTGGGAATTGAATGCTTGACCTTACAACTGTGAGCTGAGTACTCTAACCACTAAGCCAGACACTTTCACTACTCAGACACATAAACAGAGAGAGAGAGAGAGAAACATTAAAATGTCTGATGTCAAGTCAGCAACACCAAATCAGTGGCACCAAAATGGCTGTGCCAAAATATCTGTTATTTAGACTTGGGGATAAGAGGCACGAAATGGGGGATGAGTATGACTGGAGTTCTTGGGTGAGGGTGATAAGCAATTATCTAATCTAAGGAACAGAGTCTTTGTAAAAGTGTATAGAGGTGGGTAGGGCTAGATTAAGACCCATAGAGGCCCTAAGCACTCAAAATTCTTTTGGTGCACCCATATCTATATAATTCAAAATATAAACAATGATTAACCATAAAATAAATTTTTATTTTTAAAAATGAAACAAAAATAACAGTAAGATTGAAAATAATGTTTATTTATGTATACTCCTACTTTATTTATATTTGAGAATTTTTCTCCAATTTTTTTGTCTTTTGGCAGCAAAATCTTTGATCCGATTCTCACTATGACACTATGAAGCACTTTGAAATTATAATTCTGATCATGTAAACCACTTCGAATATTATTTTAGCAAGTTTAAAGTGATTTCTTTTGTGCTGTAAACCATTTACCATTTCATTATGTTTGAGAAAAGGAAGAATTAGTAATGTCTGGAGCACCTTTGATCATAAATCTGATTAACCCTTTAGCATTCAGATTTCTTAGTCAAATATGTTGCTTATATATTCACATTGTTTTGAATTAATCACATACATACATACATAAGTAAATTTATATTTTATGTAGAATGTCTTACAGCTGTTTCAGGGAAAATTCAATGTATCCCTTCATCTTTACTAATCTTTGGTTTTCTTTTTCTTTTTGTCTGTATGTTTTCTGTGACTAAATATTCTATATTTTCTCTCCTCTTCAGATCCTTTAAAGGATGAATGCTTTGGAGACAGCTTTACACGGTTTCTTCTGGAAGAATTCTTGGGTTATGATGATATCCTAATGGCTAGCATCAAACAACTGGCCGAGCAAGAAGATAACAAAGGTAAATCCCCTTTTGAACTGTTTCAGCTTTTATTGCTATGCACTATTATTGTATAGCACACTAGTTGCAATTTTAATCGTGTCATCCTTTTAAATTTCAAGCAAACCACCATCATAATCAGCTTCATTCAACTCATATGCTTTCATGGTATCAGCCATAATATGAATCCTTGCCTCCTTCTCGTCTCTTATCACTGTCCCACGTTGTATTGAGGTGATGTGTTTGTGTTTTTAAGCTGACAGGGAACAATTTGTGGGTAATTTTAGCTGTTATTTTTAAAGAGTCAAGCAACTATGTAGATCCTTTTTTGCTGGCTTGATTCCTGATTATGATTTTCCTATAGGGAAAATATGGTCAAAGAATGAAAGTTGAATCTGAATGTTAACGTCATTATTTTGAGAAGGGCTGCAAAACTCACTGGCCACTGTTCCCTTCTGTAACTAAATAACTCGGAAAAAACATAAGAGTTCTTTCTAAGAGTTACCACATAAAAAAGTTACTGAAAATAATACTTAACTTGCGTACAGTTTCAGTTTCCATTTACCAGATCCACTGGTTCAGGGCTATAGTAGAAGATACTTACCCAAAGTACCATACAGTGGGACCAAACCTAAAACATTGTGGTTTGGAAGCAAACTTCTAAACTACGTCCATGCCTACAACTCCCAAAATTACTTTTAGAACATGGTTAAATTTACATAGCTAAACCTTAGTGTACTGCATAATTGATTTTCTTCCACATGAAACAAATATTTGTTGTATGAATCAGTGAGGGAACACCTACATGGTCACTTGACTTGCCTGATATAGCAGCCAAATTTCCATCAAATCACACTCTCTCTGCTATCTTTAGCAATCACGAATATCTGCTGCTCACCAGGAATCTCATTGAAGGAGTAGATGTACATAATTATGAAGGCCTGTTGCAGGAGAGTTACTAGCTTTCAAAGGCTAATCTCAAAATGCTGAGCCTGTCAAAGAAGATGATAAAGGTCTGAGATATATGGTACATTGCTCTACTCAAGATGACCTGCCCACCACAACAGAACAGAATTGATATCCTAAAACCACTTGGTAATACTTGCCCATGAAGGGCAATGGTACTGGTGCCATGTAAAATGCACTGGTGATGATGCTACATAAATAGCACCTTATACACTCTGTAAACTGGTTGGTGTTAGAAAGGGCTTCCATCTCTAGAGACCAAACCAAAACACACAACTGGAACCTGTGTTACTCCGGGCCTGCCAGCTCTTGTCAAACTGTCCAATCCATGCCAGGATGGAAAACAGACCTTAAATGATGATAATAATACTTATTTAGTGAGCCACAACAGTTTCTCACTGGCAAGAACAAGTCAAAATTGGTAAGAGCTGTGGTCCCTATAGCAGGTGGTCAAAAGATGTCAGAGGTTCCAGACAAACATTCTCCCACAATGTGTGACTGTATGGTATTCTTTCTTTTATTCTTTTGCTTGTTTCAGTCATTTGACTTTGGTCATGCTGGAGCATAATTCTAAAAGGTGTTAGTCAAAGGAATTGACCCCAGGACTTATTCTTTGTAAGCCTGGTACTTATTCTATCAGATTTTTTTGGCAAACCACTAAGTTACAGGGACATAAACACACCAGCATTGGTTGTCAAGCAATGGTGGGGGACAGACACACACACACATACTCGTATATATATGTGTATATAGAAAAGCTGAACATTAGAAGCATCAGTTGTGGCGTGCAAGAGAGACGATTGCGCTGGTATGGACATGTGGTGAGAATGGAGGAGGATAGCTGCGTGAAAAAGTGCCACACCCTAACAGTTGAGGGAACCCGTGGAAGAGGTAGGCCCAGGAAGACCTGGGCTGAGGTGGTGAGGCAAGACCTTCGTACATTGGGCCTCACCGAGGCGATGACTATGGACCGAGACCTTTGGAAATGGGCTGTGCGTGAGAAGACCCGGCAAGCCAAGTAAGATCGTTGCCAGTGCCCCTGGACTGGTTCTTGTGCGGGTGGCACATGAGAT